>NW_025781585.1:0-40752 GCF_021130785.1 Homalodisca vitripennis | reverse complement strand
ATATATATATATATATATATATATATATATGAATATTTGTTATTTTACTGGCCGCTAAAAAGCTCCCGACTACTTCCGCGTGACGCGACCTCAGCAACTGTTAGTGCTTGTATATAGTCTTGTTTTTTTTCAATTGTAATTTTATTTGTAAATAAAAGTGTTTATAACTATGTATTTTCTTTTTTTGCATAAGTAAGTGAACATTATGCATATTCTAGATTTTTAAATAAAACTAGCTGACCCAGCGAACTTTGTTCCGTCTTAGAGGCAATATCACATGATCACATTTTGTACTTTTTAAATTAGGATAATTGTAAATAAAAAAATATAATTATTCAATGATTCTTTATTTGCCATTTATTGTAGCATCTTGTGATAAACCATTTTTTGTTTTTTTTTTATTAGGCGCGAAAAAAAATAACGCGGAAGGTCTTTCGACCTGTGAACATGCCACATATAATGGACCATGGGAAAACATGGATGTTCGAGATTAAGACCACAAACTTTTAACGATTGGCCTTGTGACTTATTTACAGTCATGGCGAATGCAAGACGGATCAGAAATTGAAGTCGTTTAAATTGAAATGGCATGTCGGTTGGGATCATCGGGATACTCGGAATGACAACTTCCTCACCTTTGAATTTTCCTTTGAGTATTGTGGCGTAAATAAAATTGTTCATCAATTTACTTACCACCAAATGTGTTCCGTTGCACAGTTTTGGCTGGTTTAAGTTTTTAAGCATGATTACAACAACCAAACTTTAGTTGTAAATTGTGCTGTGGTAAGCCAGGTACATCCAAGGAGTTTAAAAAATTCAATTGGATAGTTGGTGGCATCACCTTCATTTTGCTACACAGTCAATAGATTTGATACAATGCAGTGTACCAATGATCTCATTCTGAATTATGTAGTTTAAGTCATCTACATCTTTATTCTTAGCTACCAAAATTGTTCGCTCACTCAACCATTCATTATTTTTGAGGTTAGTAATGATGTTTGGGAATACTTTGTTAATGAGTTCGTCTTTCGATGAGACAAGGTTATAGAAATTCGGAGGAAATGAAATCAATCCGCTCGATTCGTCGACAGGTACTCGGACGATTACCGACAGTCAGCAATTGCTCAGAGAAATCTTCAGCAGATGTATCGTTCAACAATGCAACTCTCATGTTTGTTGTCAGCTGAAGTTTCTTAACATAGATTCGATGATTTGAGGCAAGCGTTTATCTCGTTGGCAGCAGTCGATCTGGGAATTACTGGCAATGTTTGGCGGAAATCGCCAGGCAGTAAAATCATTGAGCCTCCAAAACATCTCGAGTCATTACGTAGATCTTGCAATGTTCGGTAGAGTGCTTCCAATGCACGTTTATGCGCGATTGTGCATTCGTCCCAGATGATGATCTTCGATTCTGATAAAACTTTGGCCATAGCGGAGTGCCATATTGCATGTTGGTTTTTCAATATATTCCAGATTTAACGGCAATTTTTAATGCAGAATGTGTCATACGACATCCTTTTAGTAATGTGGCTGCTATTCCAGAAGAAGCAACTGCAACCGCAGTGTTGGATCTTGCACGAACAGTGGCTAAAATTACTGACATGAGGAATGTCTTACCAGTTCCACCAGGGGCATCCAGGAAATAGAAACCACCATTTCCATCATCAGTTGCCTTCATTAATGTATCATAAACTTCCATTTGTTGGGGATTCATCAGGGGTACATTCATTTGAACTTCTAAATCTAATTCCTGGTGATCATATTTACGTTTCCGTTCCAATTTTCGATTAAATTGCGTCATTCATTTCACAATTTGGCACTGGCATTCCTAACCTGACTAATAAACTACCGCATATGAGATAGCACATGTCTTCAATCAAAAGCAAGGCCCTATTATGTATCTCCTAATTCATTTCAAGATTGGGACTTCTTGAATTGACACGAATTTGATGTAAAATATCTTCTGCCATATTATCCTTGTATTTGTGCCATAGGTTAGATGGGTTCGATGGAAAGCATGTCGAAATGATTATAGCAAATAATGTAATCTGACTTGGAGATGCAGAGATAATTGCTTTCAATTGTAAAAAATTAAAATTTGAATTGTATTATCTGGATAGTAAAGTCTATGTTTAACAGTGATTGCAGAAACAGTTGAAACAAAATTTGCTGTTTCTCTTAAGCTTACTCTATGCTTTCAAACTATAAGTGTAAAGAAATGTAAAATAGTAATTAAATGATATAAACATATGTTTCTTTTGTCGCATTATACATGTTTACAAAGAACAGCTGATTAAATTTGAAAAGGCTCTTTCACTTAATAACATATGTTTGCTGCAATGCATTTCTTACGGGTATTTCTGTAACCTTTAGAGACCAGTGGGGCGGAATCCTGAATCGGGAACGGGATAAAAAGTATCCTATGTTCTTATCCCAGTTCTTAGCTACCTCCCTACCAATTTTCAGCCAAATCGGATCAGGCGTTCTTGACTTATAAATAGTGTAACTAACACGACTTTCTTTTATATATATAGATTAATTTTGAGTTTTTTTTAATGGCATAATATAAAAGTGTTTTTTGAAAAAAAAAGTTTTGACTTCTGACCATCAAACATCCACCATTATTCAGGTAAGTCAAATTATTATTATGTTTATATTGTTACAACATATTCTGCAGAGTAATTTGATGTATAACACTTTTGTGGTTTTCTCCAATAATTAATTGTACAGGATAAAAAATTAAAAACTCTGCACGAAGCTTCAAAACAGGGTGCCAGTCAAAGCTCAAATGCGCGCCAGCCAGAGGGTTAAAAACAGTAAAAAGTAAAGTTTCAACTGTTATATTGAGGATTCAGTACCTATGAATATCGATGATTAGATTGTCGTGATGGCCGCTATTTATAATGCAGCCATAATTGGAAATAGGCTAACCTAAGTATAGGCCTAATTATATTGTAAACTTTGATAGTTATGTTGAATATTTCGATTATTTATTGTTTGGTACTTTACATGACCAGAAAGATCAATGATCTGATGTTGTGGTTGCTGCTCATTACACTCCAGCCCTTTTTTATAACTAAGAAAAGGGGCCAGAAAGAAAATTTCCCATCATGTCACTTAGGCTTCAAAGGCGATAAAACTTTTGGCCAAATCCTTCAACCTTGTATGGTATTCTGGGAAAATAGTGGTTCATCCTTATGCTGCATACTTTAAAACTTTAACCTAACTTAGTAAATTCAAATTCAAATTGACAGATGTGATTAAAAACTTACAATAACGTGATGTATTTTTCAATGTAATGTATTTATTACAGTAATGGATTTATTGCACAAGATTGTGCTTAAGATGCAATTAGTATTTTAACATACAAAATTAGGGATGCAGTTTGAAAACATCAATAATATGTGAGGTAAAATAATTAAAAGTAGAATTTTAATACACTTTCAAATTAGGAATATAGTAGAGTCCATTATTTCCTCTGCTCTGGCACAAGGTCTGCTCTGATAAAAAAGGACCCTTTGGTAATAAAATGGTAAATATGAACTAGTATTTTAACAGATAAGTTTTATTGTAAGATTCAAAAGATTAGATTAATTATCAAATTGGTACAAAGCATACCTTAAATCTTGTGACACTATAAATTTCAATAAAGTCGTACTCGCAAAATAACAATGTCGTCTAACACACTAGCGATAACAACCCAGACCAGATCAGAGCTCTAGAAGCTACACCTAGAGCTTTTCATTCAGTCACGACAAGACGAACTTGATATGATGTAACAACCAAGAGAATAGGTACTATAATAAAAATAATTAATTTTACACAAAGCTTGTGCGATAAGAGCATATAATTTCAATATAACTAATAAAGTCGAATACTTCTACTTAAATAAAATATGCATCTATAAAATAACTATATACATAATTATTTTATATTTACATTATATTTACATCCGCGGAATTGCACGTAATTTCGTAGGTTTTGCACCTGTATGAGCAATTCTGGTTCAGGTGAATTATATTTCCAATGCCAATGTTGAGTTTGCCTTCTTCCCACGACCAAGAAAATATGTTAAAAAGTGTATATTTATGGTCATTTCAATTTAATCCAGCCGTAGTATTTTTGTTTCAAAGCTGATTTTGTCGCTCTTCCGGTCAATAAAATATGCATACATACACAGCTCTGAGAAATATATATATATATATATATTTATATATATATATTTATATATATATATATAAATATAGTTATATTTATGGTCATTTCAATTTAATCCAGCCGTAGTATTTTTGTTTCAAAGCTGATTTTGTCGCTCTTCCGGTCAATAAAATATGCATACATACACAGCTCTGAGAAATATATATATATATATATATATATATATATATATATATATATACATAGTTAACTTATATATATAGTAACTATGAGAAAATACATAGTACCTATATATATACCAGAAGATAATTAAAGTAGGTTTCATAACAGTCAGTAGATGTGTAGTAAAATTTAGACAATTTAGTCTTCTATATCTGCACTGCTAGCAGTTGCCTGCTGCTTTGCATGCGATTTAGTATGAGTTGAACGTTTATGACCACTACTGGTTCGAGTGAATTATATTTCCGACGCCAATGATGAGTTTGCTTTGTTGCTACGATCAAGAAAATATGTACACAAATTGTATATTTATGACCATTGTAATTTACTTCATTCTAATTAGGATTTCAACGGCAAGCCATTACAATTAATATGACAAAGCAATACATTCATATTAACAACTGGAAAATATCTTAATACAGAATGTTTAATTGATAAAAGTAATAATCTAGTCCCTTAATAATTAATTTAAATACATACGCTACAATGAGTAATAAATAGTTATCCACTGTACATGGGTCAAGAACTAGGAACTAAGTGGATCAAACCTGAAATGTGAGAAATGGCTTGAAAAAAAGTCAATTACAACTACCTGACTTAATTATCCTGATAAATACAATAAATAACATAACACATAACATCGTTATTAAATAAAAACATTGATAACAAAGAATGGCCATACAACTACAAAATAAGTGATAATTAGACAAATAAATAGTGATATAACATTAATTGAATAGTAACAACGGCTGTATAATAATCAGAAACATAGGCTGGTAGTATTTCATTCTGGTATGGACACACGAACAGCTTAGGACTTATTTTCTGATTGTTCCTGACGCTGCTGTAGAAGTATCCACCTCCTTGAAGATATAGTGTTACCCAGGACGCACTGAGGGGGGGGGGAAGGCGAACGGCACCTGCCCCTCCCAAGAGCGTTTTATTTCAAAATAATCGATCTAGGCGACAGTCTATTTTCGGATAAAGATAAAATTTATGTTAGAACTCTGAAATGAGTTATATTTAAATATATAAATTCAAACTTTATTACTACTTTGATCTACAAAATACACTGCACTACATGTATAATTCAGTTTAGTTCAAGACTCTAAATATTTCACCGTCACTCAACAATTACGAAAGTGAGGTTAGGTCTTACTATTTCTTGTGGCTTCTACCTGTACCCGGTACTTTCAGTATCCGAGTGCAAATGTACTCGTACTGATTTAAAATCATAGGTTATAGAGTACTCCTAAATGTTCCAGTTACTGTTACCGTTAAACGAGTCCGAGTATTTCGAACCAGAAACGGCGGTAAGCGTTTCAAGTATTTGTATCGTAAAAGTAACCAGTGTCGTCTACTTTCGGTTTGCGATAACTTGTACTCTCAGGACAGACGAGTACCCAATACAAAGTATCTTTTGGAGTAGTTCTGACTGATCAGTTATCACATTAGTGAGCATGTTCCCCTCTTCAAAAACTCGCTCTCAAGAATTGCTCTGGAGGCATCACCATGCGTATGGCTTACACTTTCCACAGTCGTTGGCAAAAACCTGCGCCTGGGTAACGCCCATGGCGCACTCAGAAACTTCTCTGGAGGGTGTCCCGAACATCGTGGAGTCAGGGGTATGGAAAGACAACCAAATCAGCAGCAGGGCTCGCGGGATGCCCTTCCCTGGGAAATGTTTGAAATATTAGATCTTAAATTGGTTGTTTTATAGTACTTTTTAACTAGTTTAATTTCGGTCTGGAGATAATGTTTTGTAAATTTGGAGGTTTTTAAAAGATTACTTTATGGGGGCTTAGGAATTAAATTTATAGTTTCAGGAGAATCCAAAAAGTAATAACATCAAATGTAACGTGTGCAATCCTTGTAACAAGCCAAGATGCGGCATTTGTAAGATGTTAATAAATTATAAATCTTTTAAAAGTAGTACAACTAAAAAGAATATCCTATTAAAGGTAACATTTATTGCGCCACAACAAACGCCATTAACTAACCTGTAAATTCTGTCCCAAAGGGAAAGTCGTCACGAGTGAGAATGACCAATTATCGGTTTGATGTTATGAGAGATTATTATCTGCTCATTGATTTTAACACAACCAAAATAAATTAGAATTGCTTCGGCCTAAAAAGAATTTACCATTTAGAGCCAAATCCCAACCAAAATACTAATCTGATAAATTTAAGAAATGTTTGAAATAAAAAAATTATCAAACCTGATGGGTTGAGCCTAAGGTAATTCTCTTTTCCTTCTTATGTACATTTTTTGTTCTATGTAAACATTTAAACATATTTTACATACAGCTGATTGATTGGAATCTTGCTTTTTTTTTTTTTTTTTTTTTTTTCAAAAGCTTTATTTCTGGTTCAATTACTACAAGTAAATAATTATACACAGAAGTTTGAATCATAGAGAACAGAAGAACATAGAAATATTAACATTAGTGGGTTTGCTCCAATGGAGACACCCTATAACATAATACAGTTAACAGAAAATAAACAATAAAATTAGTACTTGACAAACAATGTAAGTTTCAAATTATAATAAAATGTCTTGAACAAGACGTGCTTTCAGTCTTCTGTTGACAGTTCTTTGGCCAATGTTAAAATGGACAGCACCTGTTGATTGGTCCAGAGTTTCTAGAAATTGTAGCACTTAGTTTTCGGATGTAGTCACAGATGGTCGGGAATTTCTAATTTTCATTATGAATCTGTCGGTTTCTAACAAACCATGGAGAATTTGTTGCTATTCTCAAAAACTTGTTTTGGAATACTTGAAGTTTGTTCATTTTTGATTTATGGAGGCAAGGACCCCAACTGGACAAGCATAAGTTAAGAGGGGTCTGAATATTCCTTGGTAGATTAAAAGAGCGCCATTTAAGTTTAAGAGATGATCTTCTATTGATTAATTGGGTACATTTGTGCCAATCTTGTGTTTGCTTGATTTAATTTTGAATTTATGTGCTGTTTATAAGTAAGTTTAGAGTCTAATAAGACACCCAAATATTTAACAGTTCTGTCATTTTCATTCCATGGTATGATGTTATCTTGAATTTCTATATTCCTTAAGGGATTGAATTTTCTTAGCGAAAATATTTTCGCTTCACATTTTAGAGGGTTAAGTGCGATTTTCCAAATTAACGAACCAATCCAACAGTAGGTCTGTATCAGTCTGAAGCATGTCAACTGCTGTGTCAATGTCTTGATGTTGGGAAATCAAGGCAGTGTCATCAGCGAAAAGAGCAAGCGTAGAATGAGCTGGAATGGGTAGGTCATGCATGAACATATTAAACAGGATAGGTCCTAAAATTGAGCCTTGTGGCACACCAGCCCGGATCTGTCGAACAGTGGAATGAGTAGAATTTATTTTTACTGAAAAAGTACGGTTTTCTAAAAATGATTCGATGATGTTTTGCAAGTAATTTGGAAGTCCAGTTTGAAATAGCTTATACAGAAGGCCTTTGTGCCATACTTTGTCAAAGGCCTGAGCAACATCCAGAAACAAAGCAGCAGAGTGTCTTTTATTTTCAAAACCCTTTGCACTATTGTTTGTGTTTAACCTCGCAAGTTGCTGCGTAGTAGAATGTTTTGCCCTAAAACCGAATTGGTGGGGAGGAATACATTGAGCATCTTCAATGAATCTGCATAGTCTCTTCTGTATTAGCTTTTCAAATACTTTTGCCAGAGTGGGTAGTAGGCTGATGGGGTCTGTAACTAGAGGGATTTCTAACAGGCTTACCGGGCTTGTGGATAACAATAACTTCAGCATGTTTCCAGGATTTAGGAAAGTAACCAACGTGTAGGCATGCATTAAATAAAGTTTTTAATAGCTGATGGGCTGTTGGCGGGAGTTCCTTTAATATTAAGTTTGTTATCAAGTCATACCCAGGAGCTTTCCTCAACGGTAGGTATTTGGATAACATTTCTAATTTCAGATGTTGAGATATACTGAGTGGGAAGCTCAGCAGATAAGATTGTGCTATTTAAAAACCTGTTGACTTCATCTTCAGTTTGCAAATTAACAGTAGGGTTAGGGGAAAAAGCATTTTCAAAATAATTCGCAAAAAACCTCACATTTTTTCAGAGTCACTCTGGTACGTCTCCTGGCCTTGTTGAAGGGGAGGGATCGTAGAAGGCGTTCTGAGAATTCTTTGGTTGCCAGCCACATTGAACTATCGCCTGGGTTTATTTCACTCAAATATTTCTGATAGTTCATTAATTTTGAAAATATCTAATTCTGATTTTATTTTTCCTGATGAGCCTGTTAAGTATAAGCTGCATGCGATCTTCTGGATGCCTGTGTCTCTGCCACCGTCTCCTAAAAACATGTTTTTCTTTAATTAAATTAAGAATTTCTTTGCGGAGGGCGATTAGGACAAAAACATGGTTTGTGATTTGTTTTGCGACTGCTTTTTTAACCGAATTTTTAATCAGCTCAGTGAATTGTTAGTACACAGTTGTCAATATCTTCGAAAGACTGTAAAACAATTCGGCAAGATAATATTAGTTTCTAATTCGTTATGAAATACAGCCCAGTCAACTTTACCATTTATTAGTTTCAATGGAGGATTGGTAAAATCGGGTTTAATTGAAAAAGTTACAATTACTGGTAAGTGGTCAGACGTTAACTCGCATAAGGTTTGCTGTACTATCGGTTCATTGAAATTATTAAACAAAACAATATCTAATATGTCAGGTTGCTGGTTTCTCTGCCACGGATAAAATGTTGGTTCTACAGGGAGCAGATATATTAATAGTTGTACGCATCAAGTAGTCATTCAATTTATTACCCCTTTGGGTTATTAGTGCGACATCCCCATAAAGTGTTTTTTACTGTTTAGATCTCCCATTAAAATAGTAGGACTATTATTATAGAGAATCCTATTAAAAATCTTCATCAAAACAAAACGTTTGTTAGGAGGTAAGTATGCTGATACTAATGAAAAGTTGAGTCCATTTTGTAAAAAATATTTTTTATGGAAACAGCTTCTAAACTTTGTAACTGGGGAGCAAGAAATTCGTGGTGTTTTATGTTTCTTTTGATCAAAATTGCGACACCCCCAGAGGCATGAGGAGCCACTCGGTCCTGTCTGTAAATAGAAAATAGCCACTTATTTTTAAATTTATCATTGGGCAGGAAGTGAGTTTCAGTGACACATGCAACATCTATATTATGTCTTACTAGGAAATCTGTAAAGAGATGTTTTTTGTCTTTCAAGCCATTGGCAATCCAATTGAATTGAGAACAATTAAGTTTTTAAAGAGAGTTGGGGCCTGATTGTTAGTCACGGGCATTTTTAAAGAATGAAAGCAATAACCTGCTGAATAACCTTTTTCAACTGGGGTATGAGTATTTTTTACTACATTGCTTATTATTTCGTCAAGACCTGAGATGTTACCTGCTTCCAGAGATTGTGGATCCTCTACGGAGTTTGCAGGTTGAAGGAATGTACGACGGATGAGCCACCTCAGCATAGCTGGGGGAGTTCATATTCAACGGAGATCGAGGTGGAGATGATTTTGGTTGAGTTTTCCCTAGGTTCGTTGAGTTTTCGGGTCGTGTCGTTGTAACTTGTGGACGAGATTCTTGGTCGTTCCCTATGGAGGATTTCTTGCGACCGGTCAATTTCTGCTTGATGCCCTGGTAGTATTTACACCTCCTGTAATTTGAAGTATGTTCCTCGCCGCAGTTAACACACACTGGTTTGGTTTCTTTACTGACCGGGCAGTCTGAATAGAGATGGGATCCCGAGCACCGCACACAGCGAGGGTCCAGTTTGCAGAAGTTTTTTGTGTGACCAAAGTCTTGGCATCTCAGACACTGTGGGATGTTTTTTGACTTCCTTTTAATTTCCACTTTAACTATGGCGTGAAACAATTGTTCAAGGTTCATAATATCACGACCACTTTCCGAATTCTCCAGCTCTACAAAACAGAGTGGCATTGGACTTTTGTTTTTGTTGAACAATCTTGATACTTTAATGGTCGGGTAACCCATGTCACATAACTCTTGATTGATTTCTTCGTCAGTTAGAGAGTAGGGAACATTACGAATGATCACTTCAAGGTTTTTGTCCTGGGAAGGTTTAAACGTGAAAAACTTTACTTGATTTGTTTCATAAAAGTTAGTTAGTTTCCTGTAGTCATTTATTTCTGTTAGGTTTATCTTGATCGATTTAGCTTTGATTTCAGTTGTGAAACTTGATATTACATTACACTTAATATCTTTTATTATTTCTTGGTGGTTATTTACGTCACGCAAAAATATTGGTGGGATCTTAGATCGTGATTTATTTTTCTTTATATCATCAGGAGATCCTTGTTCCATTTCATGTCCTTGTTGTGAGGAAGGAAGACAGTAGCTATGATCTGCAACATTGGTATGGGTTGGTTCAAGTATCTTGAATCGGTTTTTTGAATGAATCTCACTCACATCGAGGTAGTACTTCTTAGGAGGTGGAGAAGCATTTGCAGTTTTAGTAATATGTCGCTTTTTTTGGATTCACGAAGTCGTTGTTGTTATCGGGAAGAGGAACAGTTAGCATTTCATTCATGTCTAACGTCGAACTTTGTCCGAGCGGGAACAATTCATTAGCCTGGCTGGCTGTCATAGCGGTAGGAGTAGGTTTAAAACATTTTAGGTTAAGCCTTTGTTTACAATATTTGAATTGAACATCAAATTTCTTGTGTGAACGAATCTTGTGAATTAATCAAACAAATACAATCTAAACACGGTAAAAAGTTAAAAAACAATAATTAAAAACACTTAAATAAAACTTTTGAACAAACAATTCGAAGAAAATAGCGGACTAGAAAACACTAGGTAAAACTGTTTTGTCAGTCAGCTGAAGATCTCGGAATCTTGCTGTTTGTGGTATTTATGTGTTAAAATTCTTTTTTTTGTCATGTTTTTAATTCAAGTTGGGTTATGTTTCTTTTGCTTCATTAAATCAGTGTGCTTCTGATGAAGGGTTCTTGGAACTCAAAAATTTAAACATGAACATGGATTTTTCTGTTATATTTTAATTTAGAACTATTTGGAAGAGTACCTATATATATATATATATATATATATATATATATATATATATATATATATATATATATAAGTAGATATGAATGTGAGGGTTCTAGCTCACTTTTGGGACAGTCAGAAAATCAACGTAAAATACTGTTTAAAGGACAATAAACTAATCTGTAACTCACGAATGAAAAATTAACCGAATCTATAGCCGTTTTACTGTTCATTGTAGGCTTCTAATTTCTAAGCTGTTTTAATGAAAAAATCCAGAAATCTCAATGAAAAATCTATAAACGGAAATAATGAAATTTGCTAACATTCGCTCAACAGAAAATAAGACGATTTTTACTGAATTTCTTTTATATCGTTCTTAATCACATCATAGGCTAAAAATTTCTCAGAAACCACAACCACATAACAAATCGCGTTTGTAACAGCTTTTTGAAAATCCATATTGATAATTATATCGTTCTTTGAACTAGAAATATTTGTCAAACTCTTTGTTGTATCAATGACATAAATAGGTCTATTCGCTAAAAATTCTTTAGGATTGTAATACATTTCCTTATTATTACAGTAAACTTTCTTAAAATCTTGATACATCTGATACATGATTCTGAAAAGACCTCCTGAAATGTTTAAATTTTGTAATTCATCTGGATAATAAGAACCGTTCAATTTTACTCTGATATTTTTTACATCCAAACTATCAAACTTTGAAGGATTTTTTTCTTGATTATTCTGTCTACCTGTTTGAAAACCTATAATAACGAACTTGGGATTGAAGATATTTCTATAAATGTTTGTAATATCGAACGAATAAGTTGTTCCGGAAATACCTTTTTGTTCAATACACTGCCAATCTAGAAAATTAAACATAATGTTTTGACTTTTTGTAATTTCATCAATCAACCTTATTTTACTCGTGATTTTATAATCAATCATTGGAACTCTAATAAAAAAATCTGTAATTGTTATTTTTCCATCAACAGGCATAACATTTCCAGTTGCAGTCTTCAGAATCGCATCATCGTCTTCTGCTCTTATAAAACTTAGATAAAATCCTCCTTTATAGATCGGAATAGTAACATTTTCAAAAAATCCTAATCCAAAATGAGATAAATTTCCAGCTGCTTCAAAAACACCAAATTTAAAATCTGATTCAAAGCCATTAGAAGTTTGAGAAATAACATCACTTTTTGAATACGAAATAGTTCCTTTAATTGTGCTTAATTGGCCACAGTTTTCGACTTCTTCTATCAATTTATTGTGTTTTCTTACTTCAATCTTAGAAAATAAAAAACGGTATAAAATTATCGATTAATCTAACATTATCAGTTCCAAGATACGCTTGACCATCTTGTTTTGTTAAAGTTCCAGAAATATAAAACTGGAAGTTAGACGAGCAAAAGTTATCTCCAAAATCAATATTAAACTCAGTTCTTTTATTCGGTTCATTCAAATGTTGTTTACTAATTGGATAGAAATTTTTAAACTCCGCCCTTTCAATATCACTAGCATATTTTCTGTAGTCCGCCATTTAATAAGAGAAAATTTAGAAATTTTAAACATCATGTATCATTTTTTCATCGATCTAATGTACGTTTTTATAAGAAAAGATATAAATTTTAGTAAAATAATTAAAAAGATTAGAGTCATTTTTAATGATCTACTTCGTCATATTCAGGATTCTCTTCCTTAAATTTTGCGATCTCGGTCACATATTTCAATAAAATCTGCACAGGATAGTAACCGCTATCTATAATATTGTTCCAATCAACTGTATCTTTATTTTCATCCAAAAACTTTATACTCAAGTGTTGATAGAGACAAAGAACAGACATATGATCTTTTAATTGATAATGTATATTTTCTTGAATGAACTCTGGGGACAGAGTTTGATATTTTGCAATGTTATACCAATTCAATTTGTTTACGTATAATCTCATCATATCTTCGGATAATTCATATTTTTGAGAAATGTCATCCCAATGTTCTTTTTTCAAATCTCTTTCGTGTTGCATGATAAAAAGATCGAAAGCACTGTAATGTCCCGCCATCTCTATTTATTAAGAAAAAATTTCAAAATCAAGTTTTTATAAATTGGCTCTTTTTAGCGTTACATTCAGCACATTTTCCAGATATTCTCTTAACTCCGTTAATGTTTGCATAGTATTTTATATCGTTTGTGGCAGTTTTCTCTTTACATCTCACACAATAATGAGCGCCATTTATATAAGGAAAATTAGTCATCGTAACCACCTACTCCATTAAATCTGTTGTCGATGTTTTCAAAAGTTTTATCGACATCTTCTTTAAATTTATTAAAGTTTTCTTCTAGTTTATTTACTTTATCGAGATATAAATCGTTGTATTCAACGAGTTTATGATCAATATTCTCAAAAGTTTTTGTGGCATCTAAACTAAACTTATCAAAAGACTGCTTATTTTTTATAACTTTTTCATTAATTTCGCCAAAGTTTTCTTCTAGTTTAATTAATTTATCATGAAGTAAAGATTGATTAGTAACTACTCTTTTAAAAACTTCACCATTTTTTCTATCGGTTTCATTAAAACCCTCTTGAAATTTAGCGAAATCTTCCAAAAAGTTTATTTTTCCATAAAGATCGCCTTTATATAGATTGAAATTTTCCTCAAAATTTGTAAATTTTTCATCACAATTTTCTATAGATCTTTTACTTCTCGCTTCAAGTTTTTCATAGACTTCTGTTGTAAAATCTTTAACATGCTGTTTATGATTCTCATAATTTTGTTTTAGTTCATTAAACATTTTAATAGGATCTTCTAATTGAATCATTACAACAACATCAAATGGATTAATTCCTTTACTAACACCGCTAATTCTTTTTCCTTTAAAATCTAAGGCATTTTTAACATTCGGATCATGTAAATCAACAATATCGATGTTTTCTGATAATTTTAGAGGTTTTAAAATTTGTTCTTTAACAACAACATCATGTTTGTCAATACCAGGTCGAACACCGACAATTCTTTTCTTATTAGCCAAACTAACATAATTCTTTTCAACTTTGATCGCTTCAGTAATTGAAGAGCTCTTTTCCAAAAACTGCTAAGTCCATTTTTTTTATAAATTGAGTTGCTATCACTACATTATTAAACATTCACAGCTCTACTATGCATTATAATAATTCTTTCCTAAACCCTCTTAGTCACATTTATTTTAATAAAAGAAAAACAGATTTTTTTCCAAAACTTATCTAGGTCCCTCAGAGGTTTTTTTCCAAAACTCACCATGTCCAGAAGCATGCGCAATACAGGACAACAGCTGACTGACTCAAGCTATTATGCGGTATAACAGTAATAAACATAACCTCACTTGTTGATGTTTTAAGCTGCCAGTGTGTTGCATTTATGTTTCCAGTTTTTAAGTATATTCTTTTAAAACTTTAGTATGAGTGATTTTGATTTAGAAGGGCTTATAAGCCCTCAAGTTGTGCTTCCAGGACGAGGTAGAAGAAGATTTAGAGATGAAAATAACTGGGAGAAAACTAAAAGGAAGATTGCCAGAAACAGCTCACAAGCTAAAGATGAACCTCACATTAGCTGCAAACATATTCACAATGAGATAAAATCATGCAAGGTAAGCTTATTAAATAAAGAGGACATCACCGATTTCCATAGCAAACTATATTCTAATCGGTCTAAAGTTGAACAGGACAATTTTCTTATGAAATATATTATGATTGTGGAGCCAAAACGCCATAGGCCTAGAAAGGCAAATGATCCTAGACCTAGGCTACTTACTCAATACGTTGTAAGAAAGAAATCTGGGCAAATGTTGTGGGTATGTGCTCAAAGCTTTTCTTCCATGACCAGTATAAGTAGATTTCGCCTAAATGGTATATCAAAACACCTTAGTGCTGTTGGCACAGATAGGAAAGAAAAAAGAGGAGGGACACGTCAAAAATTAAAAGATACTGATACAACATCCTCCATCATAGAATACATAAAAAACTTTAAAATGTCGAGAAAGCCATTATGGAAGATGTAAGAGTGTTCGGGTGTATATGGCCCCAGATTTATCGGTTAAGACAATGTGGCGGCTGTGGAAAGAAATAAGGCGAAAAGAGTCCTTGCCTGTAGCATCGTACAGCAAATTTTATGATATTTTTCAGAAAAAATTCAGTATAGGATTTGGGAATCCTAAAGCAGATGTATGTTCTTTTTGCGAAGAAATAAAATTAAAAATAAAGTGTTCAAAATCTCCAGCCGAAAAAGCCAACTTAATGGGTCAGTATAGACTTCATAAATTGCGAGCAAAAAAATTTTATGAAATTTTGAAAATTAATGAAGAAGGAGTCGTAAAGGTTGCATTCGACATGCAACAAAATCAGCCATTGCCTATGATAAGAGTAACCGACTTATTCCTTGGATTTAGCTGTGTTTGGAAAAAAGCCTTCTCAAAAATTGACTTCATTCATTTAAATTTAAAAAAATCAGCGTTTTCAAATATTTAAATAAGTAAGTACTTCTTTTAACTTAATATAGTGTGTAGTAATCTGATAAATGAGCGGTTGTTCAAAAAACGGGTTTCCTGAAAAATTACCTTTTTGGACTTAGCAGGTTTTGGAAAAGTGCTCTTCAATTTCATCAGCTTTTTCGATGTGAGACATTAAATTGGTAAATAATTTTTTTTACACCATCATCAACTTCTTTTTCCAATGTTTTTTATTTTATCAGCAACTTCATTTGAACTCATGAAATTTGCAAGTTTGTTATCATATTCTGCTTTTAAAATCTTCAATCTCGACAGCAAACATATCTGAATCTGGAAGGGTTTGTAATACATTTTCTAACTTGTTATCAAACTCATTTCTCAAACTATCAAAATTCAAACTATTATCTACATTTTGAATAATTTGTGTTCCAAATACGTCAAAAATATTTTGTGAATCCATATTTATTAAGCAATAATTTGTTAACAACTTCTTTAAAATCTTTACCATCACTCAGTTCATTCAACACAAAAACACATAAATGACCACAAATTGGGGGATCTTTATAGTCTTGAATCTGAGAATCATTGTAGTAAACGCTTGATTTTTTCAAATATTTAATCAATTCTATAGGTGGTTTGTCCTCAATTCTTCCATACGAATCAAAATAAAACGCAATCTTATCATTTTTATAATAGCAAATCCAATGTGTTCCACTTCCCATAATCGAGTCTAAATTCACAATTCCACATTCAAATTTCTTAACTTTTTCAGGTAATGTATCTCTCATGAAGATTCCTCTAAAATGTTTAATATTTTTGCAGATTTCTTCCAATTCCCCGAATGTTAAAGGTTTAAATTTTTTTTTCAATGTTTGATTTCACGTAATTCAAAGTTTTTTCATCTAATCCAGATCCTGTAACATCTTCCAACTCTTTATCTAACCAATTTAAAATGTTTCGAACAATAGGAATCACATCTTTTTTAACGATTGGAGCAGCTTTACGAACATAAGGAACAACATTTTTAACAACTGGAATATTTTCTCCAAAATCTAATAAATCTTTCAAAAGTCCACCATTTTTGAGTTCTTTCAACTGATTATAAGAAAATTCTATTCTGGTTCCTTTATCGTTTTTCTTATGTTTTTCGAGTTTATTGTATTGTCTATTTGTTAAAAATATCTTATCTTCGCCATTTTTTAGTTGATCTATTTTAAATTGAATACTAACGGGTATTTTCTTCTTAAAAGCGGATTTTATTTTTTCTTTCTGATTTTTGCTGAAATTTACATTCACCTCCATTTATATAGTTAAAATTTCAAGTTCTCTTCGATTCCCATTCCTAGTTTTCTCTTCAAAAACATTGCTCCAGCTGTTGGAAGCGCAACAAATCTTTCACCTAAACTAGCATCTTTTGATAAAAATCTGTCCATTGCTTTATCTTGCAAAACTTTATCTGCTATATGTCTGGAATTTGTGTCTCTATGTTTTGCATAAAAAATATCGTGTTCCATAGCAGCTTGATCTAATTTATTTATACCAGTATCTCCTCTTTTTAGTCTTTTTTCTAGTTTTGTGCCAGGCCCCAGATACTGATAAGTTGGTACGTGTAATTCAAAAGGTAAATTGTTGATAAAATCATTCAAAAGTCCACTACCCTCAATCATAGATGAACTTATTGCCGGCAAAACTCGTTTTAAATATTTAATTCCATCAGGTTTTTCAATCATTTCGTCAAGTTTGTTCGAAATAAAATCTTTAATCGCTTTCTTTTCGTTCAAAAAATTGTTGTTTCCAGCCTTTTCTTGAGCATAAATATAATTAATAATTCCATCGAGTTTTGTCAAATCGTCGATATATCTGTATTCAATCTTATTATCACTGTATTTTCTCACACCTGATCCTTCGATTCGTTTTTCCCAAATTGGTTTAATTAATTTAATATATTTTTTACCTCTACTTGACTTAGGCTTCTTAGTAGATGGATCATTATTTTTGTAAATTGAGTCAGATTCCCATAAAATTTCTGTATACTTTTTCAAATCTTCTTCAGAATATAAATTATCTTTTGGAGCGTCATAGTCTGTTAATAATCTCCATAAACCTTGAGTTCCTTCATATGTTTTTTCATTAATAATGATATCATTATGCTCAAAATTCACGGGCAAATTTCCAATCATAAAACTTTTCTTTTTTCTGTCCCAATACAAACCAAATTTATCATCCTTTGCTCTAGGAAGAAATTTTTTACCAATTTCACCAATTATTATATCCGTTGTTCCAGGACTTATTGGTTCAACTATGGTAGAGTCTTCAATGATTCGAGGTCTAAATGGTGTTGAAGATGGTAATTTTGGCAATTCAAACTCAGATTCTGGAATCGAAATATCAGCAAATTGTCGTACAACTGGAACCAAATTCATTAAATTTTGATTATCGCTTAAAAACATTTTTCAATTTTGCCCTCAACATTTTTTATTGCAGATGTTACAGGTTGATTAATTTTTTGAATAAATTCTTGTTCTTCTTCATCAATTCGAATCTGTTCTTTAAATTCTTTGATTAATTTCTTTTCTATTTGATCAAGTTTTTTTGCTTCTTCTGAAGTTACGTTCGCCATTTATTTAGGAAAATTTTAAAACGTGGAACGTAAAACGTGAACACGAAACGTGAACACGGAACATAAAACGTGAACGTGGAACGTGAAACACGAACGTGGAAACGTGAAACACGAACGTGAAACACGAACGTAAAACATGAACGTGAAACGTAAACACGAACGTGAAACATGAACGTGAAACACGAACGTGAAACACGAACGTGAAACACGAACGTAAAACATGAACGTGAAACGTAAACACGAACGTGAAACATGAACGTGAAACATGAACGTGAACGTGGAACGTGAACGTAAAAACATGAAAACAACTAGATTATCACACGTTTATATTAGAAAATTTATTCAGATATTTACCATTTTTAGGCTTCAAAGTTAGATTAATAGTTAAAAATCCGTAGTCTTCCTTCCAAATTTTATCACATAACTCAATAAAGTGGTTAAAACTCATATCAGATCCCACATAATTGTTATAAATCTTTCTTGAATAGTGATCATCTTGCTTAAAAATACACAACATATTCAGGTTATTTCTTATAACTCGTTTATCAACCTTTGAAAAGCATTGGGAAAGATAGATACAAGAGATATTTTTGTGACGAGACATTACGAAATATTCCTTAATAACGTCTTGATTTTCTAAAATACAGTCATCGAAAACGATTAAAGAATTCGGTTTACATTCGCTTAATGTTCGCTTAACTATGTCCTCGGAAGCATTATAAAAATATGATATTTTCTTACTTAAGTTCTTCTCAATATTCTCAAATCTTTCTTGTAATTTTTTATATGCGTCTTGTTCTAAAGATTTACTAAAAACATACAAATTGGAATAAGGAATCAACCTATTGTAGATAAAATTCAATAATAAAGTTGTTTTTCCACATCCACTTGAACCAACAATTAACAATCTGATTGGTTGATCTTTCTTATTTTCTTCAAACGTTTGAAGTTTTATCTGATCTTTTTGCTTTAAAAATTTCTCCATTTAAATAGAAGATTTTCATCTTGAAGCAACGCTTGCGAAAATGAAGCTGTTCAAGTTGACTTCAGAAAGCTCTCAATTATTTTTTAAACTTGGAACATCCTATACACTTAGAGGAAGAATCAAATTATTTTATCGGTTTTAAGCGGTTTTTATTCTGACAATTTTGTAATAAATATTAGTGAAAGTTCTCCTTATTGCATAGGATTTAGTGAGAAGAACATAACAAAATACTATGGTTTAAACAAAGGATATTATACTTTCGATCAAATAAAAAATTCCCTTAAAAATTATCTGAAAACATTCAAACAATCAGATAAATCTTTAAACTTTGACGAAAACAAGTTTGAAATGCAAAAAAATTATCTCTCTAATAAAATTCAAATAAAATCACCAGTAAGAATAATGTTTTCAGCAATTATTGTAGAATTGTTAGGGTTTGTTCAAGAAACTATTGAGCCAAATCAGGTATATTTAGGAAATAAAACGCCAAAATTTAGACCGTTTGATGTAATTGAAGTGCACTGCAATCTCGTTGAACCTAGTTTTGAAAATCATACCGAACATTTACACAAAGAATCTGAAATTTTGTACACTTTTTTCCCAAATGTTGCTTATGGATCAAAAATCAGTGAAAAACCGAATGAAATCGATTATATTCCAATTAGAAAAAATATTAAAAGAATTCAAAAAATCGTTCTAACTATACAAGACTCTGAGGGAAATTTATTAAATAATGAGAGTAAAACAACAATATATTTGAGGGGTCTAGAAGCAAAACAGGACATGTCCAATTTCGTGTATTTTTCAGTAAACTCAAAAAACTTCTGTAATAATGGCTTTTTTGTTATTCTATGTCAGATTTTTTTTGCAATAAACTTTAGGGTAACCAAAAATGAATTACAACTCAAACCATGTATCTAAGCAACCATTATTTAATAATTTTAATTTTAAGTTTGGAAATGTCCGCTTTTGCATCTGGAAATGGAAATGACCACTTTTGCATCTGAACAAATGGAAAAGTCTAGTTTTGCACCTCAAAATTAACTACAGTGAAAAAGTGTAAGCAGTAAAACCAGGCAAATAATTTCTGTATGATTTTTATTTTAATACAGGTAATTAGGAAAAGTAACATTTCACAGAACTTTCGTCCATGTCAAAAGAGTAGTGGTTAAGCCTTGGCACTAGACTCGCAAATCTTCAACAACTTCTGAAGGTTCGCAAACAGGATCATCACCAGGTTCTTCAATGGTTGAGTTGTTGTGATCATATACTGCGTTCTTATAAAACTGCAAATGAGGAAAATTCTTCCAATCAGAACCAAAATGTTTGTTAAGCAACTCCTTAACATCGTTTAATTTGGACTGTTTCACCTTAACACCCATTGGCAAAACATTTGGTTTGATGTCAACAACAGTTTTTCCCACTTTGAAAATAGATAAACTACGTCCAGTGTTTGATCTGTAAAATATTTCACCTCGCACAAGGATTTTATAACCAAGTTTTACCTTTTTACGTTCAATGATGATTCTTGAACACTTGCTGATTTGAAAATGCCAGCTCTGTAGGGATTTTAAACATTTGTTTTTTTCAGTTTTCCAATCAAGTACCTCACAGTCAGAAAGCTTTACTACCGTTGCAGCACTACCAAAAGCTTCAAAATACTCTTCAGGTTGAATTATGCTGGTTTTCTTACGAACAGTCTTCTCAATTTGACCAAAAACCCGGTTCGGAGGCAAATAACTATGACCAGTTACTGGAAAAATAAGTTGAAGCGTATTGATATTAGTAGGAGCATCAATTGCTAACCATTTTTGAGCCATCAACAACAACATGGAGTTCTTATTTTGGCCGCCACACCCGTCTGCAACAAGTCTTACTGCATTATTTTCAGGATTGAAATTTGTTTCTTAGTCTATGATAGACTGCAGCAGCTATTTCGCAAGACCCTTTTGGACGCTCCAGTTCTGACCATGTGTATGAAAAAACGTTGTCATGTGTAAGTCTACTTTTGGAAGTCCCTTCAACAATGGTGAAATTAAAAATGTAAAGTTGTCTGGAATAGTAAGTTGCTTGATCTGGGATCCTAGGTAGGGGCATGTTTTTTGGCAGTCAAAGCTAAAAGTCTTAACATTAACACTGTCATCTCTTAATATATCAAAAAAGCTTTTAGCTCGTAATTTGTGTACTCGGAGCTCAGTCATTATTTTGTTCTTATCTGCCTCATGAAGTGCTCTTTTTATTCCCTCGCGCAAACGGAGGCAAGTGGAACAAACATCTACAGCTGGCGTCCCAAAACCAATGTTGTATTTCGTATTGAACAAATTACGAAAGAAGCATTCTCGTACTTTAAATTCAGGTAAAGCAGTGGAGTTGTACAAACTCCAAAGTTTTCTGATGTTCATTTCAGGGGGTAGGTACACTCTTACAGAAGAAGATGATCGGCAGTAGTGAGATTCATTACATTTCAGGGACTCAACAAATTGTTTAATCTTTGCTCTATGACCAGATTTTAAGTGGGATATTCTATCGCCTCCTCTTTTTTCCTTAGGAGACTGACCTGTATTTTTTATACCTTTTTGCAATACTCAGAACTCTATGCTTACTAATACCAAGTATTTCAATAAACGCTTTTCTGCAAACAGGTACTCTTCTGTTTGTAGATGTACTTGTAGACATAATACTTCATACTTACAGATCTAGCCTTCTTTAGAGGTTCATACTTATGGCGCTTAGGTACAAGTGCTTCAGAATGCTTCAAAATAAACGAATCTTGAATATCCTTCCTCTTGATTTCATAAAAGTTTTTATGAAATGTTTTAATGTCAAACATGGTAAGACATGAACACTGGTAGGACTGGTAAGGATTCCCTTTGTGGTTACACCTCGGATGTTGTGGTAATCCTTTAGCAGAATACCTGGAACAAAACAAAAGTAATTAGGTTTTATTCAGTTAGATAAAAAATAATTAGGTTAGATTAATGCACTTAGGTTAAGTTGTTATGCGTACAACAGGTGTTAAGCTTAGTTAGGTTAAGTTGTGTAAAAAGAATTTACAATGCAAAGGCTTATAAGACTTTCAAGTTAATAGACACTGTGCTAGATGATAATTTAAAATATTTTAACTAATCAGCAAAGACCATAATGCCATTATACTTAAAACACTTTTCATGGCCTAGGTCTAACCTAAGTTGTATACTAGTGTTGAATCTTACCTTGCAACTTTTTCCCTCTCTCTCTTCCATGCTGTGGGATTTCTCTGCCTTTTCCTTGATTTCCCTAGCATTTGTAGGCACTGGATTGCATTCCGCTTCATTCATATTATTAAATTATTTAATAATATTAAAAGCTTGGGAAAGCTACTGTTCTCAGTTTAACACAAAATAGCAGACAGCAACAAACCAAACAAAACAGCTGATTTCATTGGCTGAATACTCTCATCTCATTGGTCGGGGGAAATGTCCAGTTCTGCTTCTCAATGGAAGTACAAATGTTCAAGTTTGCACCTCAACTGGATTTTAAACATTAAAAATATAATAGAAATGTCCATTTCTGCTTCTCAAACTACTGCACCATTCAGTGTGTCTTTACACAAAGTATAATAATTGAATTCTAACTCAATTTGACCCAAAAGTAGAAATGTCCTGTTTTGCTTCTAGACCCCTCATTTAAGATTGAAAAAGGAATAAAAATGAGTTGATGATGATGACAAAATTCAATATTTTTACTTAAAAAACAAGGGGCTATTCGAATGGCCCTTAACAATCTTCATCCTGACACTGTTTTTATCAATGAATCTGGCCTTCATTCTCAAAATAAAAATTACTAGTTAAATTTCTTTTCTATCTAAATGGAGTCAGTTGTAGACCTACTCAATAATCAACTTAGATTTAAAAGCAAACATATCTTTACAATTGTTGACGAAAATAATGAATTTTGGTTTAAGGCTAAAGATGTTGCAGAAATATTGGAATTTAAAAATACGAGACAAGCTATCATAGATCATGTTAAAGAAAAATACAAAAAAAGCTTTGAAAACATAGATTCTGACAAGGGTATCGAATCGCGACTCTTACAAAAATTACATCCAGACACTATTTTCATCAATGAACCAGGCATATATTCTTTAATACTGAAATCTAAAATGAAGATTGCAGAAACGTTTCAAAATTGGGTTTTAGAAGAAGTTTTACCGAGTATTAGAAAATATGGCGAGTACAAACTTGAAAACGAAAATAAGCAGTTAAAAGATGAAATAAAACAGTTACAAATTAAAGATGAAATGAAATCATTGAAAATAGAGAATCAAGAATTGCGAATGGAATTAATGAAGAGAGATATGGTATGTAAAGATTTTGCTAAGAAAAAACACCATGTTTTTGTGTTAATTAAGAAGAATCACATGTGGGAATGGCCTTATTACGTTATCAGAGCTCAGAAACGAGAAATACCAAACCGATTAAAACATCTAAAAATAAATTATCCTGAATTAGAGATTTTGTTCATTGATGACGAACCAAATTCTATCAATCTGTATAACCAAATGAAAGAATCTTTGAATATTTTATACAACGGAAATCATTTTACTACAAATATGGCAGAATCTCGACTGATTTATAGAATATCTAAATTACACGATGAAAATGTTTCTAAATTTTACTAAAAACTCTCGATTTATTATATTTTGTTTGTAAATGTTTAGCATAACTAGGTAACCATCGTAGAATTTTTTTTTTCATATTCACAAGGCATTTCGTTTTTATAACTTTCGCTGAAAATTTTTTTAGCACAATCTTTGCAAAAAGCATCTTTTCTATCTTTACTATACTGCCAGTTATTAAATTCAGAAATATTTTTAATTTCTTTACAAAACTAACACTTTTTCTCTTCTAAAGTTAATTTGTTCATTTTAACGTATAATTCCTTACAATAACAGTCTTTTCTATTCTCTTCTTGACACTTTGTACATTTCTTTTGAGACTCCATTTAAATAGAAAAAATTATTACACGATGAAAATGTTAAACTCTTAACTTATGATATTTGGTTTGTAAATGTTTTTGATAATTATTTAACCATTTTATAGTTCTTCCACATTCACATTGAGTATCTTCATAATATAATCTATGGTGATTCTTCTTTACACAATCTTTACAATATGAGTCTTTCTTATCTCTACTATAGTGATCACTATTAAACTCTAAAATTTTTTTAGTTTCTTTACATTTAAGACATTCTTTATCTTCCAAAGTTAATTTTTCTATTTTATCATATAATTCTTTATGATATTCCCTTTCACAATCTTTGCAATTATAATGCATTCCATCTTTCCTATTTTTATCTTTATAAAATTCATTTAAATCTTTAAATTCTTTGCACTTTGTACATTTCTTTTGAGCCTCCATTTATATACAAAAAATTATAGCTTTGACTTTCTCAATTCATATTCGTAAAAACTTCCACTTATTTCTTCATTATTTAAATCTTTTATACTATAAGTTACAGGATCTGTGTTATTAATTTGATAAATCACAAAGATTTCTCTTGACCAATTGTTCTTATATTTGTTCGAAAATGTTTGTTTTTTACTAACAATTCTTACATGATCATTGACTTTAAATTTAGTTTTCGTGTGAATTTCAGGTGGAACATACTTGAAAACGGTCTCTAATAACTCCTTTTCTGCATCCTTATCTACGTCTTTCGGTTTCATTTTGATTGTGCTGTGAACTGTATCGTTATAATTGTTTACGATTTCTTGAAGAATATCGATCCATTTAAAGTTTTTATTAATCTCAAAAATTACTTTCATTCTCTCATTTTGAGTTCTGTTATATCTCTCTACAATACTTGATTTCTCTTCGTTTTCAGTATGATAAATCTTAATGTTGTATTTCCTCAAAACATCGTTAAATTCTTTATTTTTAAACTCTAAACCCTTATCTGTATGAAGTAGGTTAGGAGGTTTGTGATTGATCCTTATGGCATCTTTTACTATATCTTCGAAAGCTTTTGAAACATCCTTGCCGTTTTTTCTTTTGATAGCTCTTGACCAAGCATATTTTGAGAAAGTATCAATAACATTTAACATATACTTAAATCCATCATTTTGATCCGAATAGTTAGACATTATAACTAAATCTGCTGCCCATAAATCGTCAATTCCTAATGTTATAATTTTTCTCTTTTTAAACTTTTTTCGTACTGGTGCATGAATTTCTCGAGCTTCAATCTCTATCTCATCTTTAGTCTTCAATTCTTGCTTAACAGGTTTTGGATTTGGATTCTTTATAAACTTACTCTTGTTTGTCTTACATTTTGAACATTTTGCAGCAATTCTATACAATCCATTTTGAGTTTGAACGATTTTTGAATCTATATTTTTCGTTTTCTTTTTACACTTGTGACAGTGAATTAAATCATCTTCCATTTACATATCAAAGTTTCCAAGTTTATTTAATTCGTCTAATATATCAGATTTTGCTTCATTTTTATAGCCATACGGTACTGTATCGATCTTATTTTCTAGGACAATTCTCTTATCATCTTTAGCGTTCAGTGCCAGCTTGTTTATGGTAACAGTGTACAACTCATGTTTATAACTTTTGATGACTGTCATCTCCCTAAATTCTTCTTTATCTTCGAACAAACATCTCTTCAAGTTTTCGATATTTATTGTTTTATTTACAACGCTTCTCTTAATTCCTTTACACCTAACTGGGTTTTTATCTAGATATTTGTACGAGTACATCTTAGACCTTAAACCACAAAATTCTTCTAAAACTTCGCTATTTAACTCATCTTTGAATTTCCCTATTACCTTCTTATTTTTAGTAGTGAAACATTCATGATCTTTTGGATAATCACTTGTATCAAAGTCATCTATATTTTCTTTAATAATTTTAAAAGGATCTCGTTTCAGTTCTAGGAAATAACTGTCTGTATCCATGTAACACAGATTCAAATCTGGATCAAACTTCTTTAATTTGTTGTAATAAAACTCGTACATTAGCAATTTTGAGAGGTCGAGAACTGAAAATCCTATGTAAATCGGTTTGTTAAATTTAACCTTTTGTTTGTACATGTGACTCGCTATACAGTTGTCGTCAAAGATGTTAAAGCATTTGAAGTTCGTTTTCTTGGCCTGTTTCATTGAAAATTCTTCATTTCCTAGTCTAATATCACATCTGTTTCTCACATTTTCCATAGATTTTCCAAAAACTGAGTTGTTCATTAACTTGTAAAAGTCCTTCTCAAAGTCACTTGTAGCTTTGGTTCTCATGTTTGTGTTAAAATCAATGTAATCTTTCATAAAAGGCTTCTGATCGAATGCAATAACTCTATTCACATGTTTCAAAATCATACCTTGTTCCAGATAGAATTTCAAATTTCTCGAATGAACAACGTATTCAGTTTTATCCAGTAGAGTTGTGCAAAGTTTGTTTTTAAAATGTTCTGGAGCAAGAGGTAAATCCTTGTGATGTTCGTGTAAATTTGTTGGATATTCTAGATCGACTTCAAGAATATAGCCATAATCTTCGTCGCCAGTGAGTTCCAAAATTGTTTCTTTCCATTCTGCTGTTGTATACGTTTTAGGATCCATCCACTTGATTTCGTTATATGGTAAATTTTGCATAAGTCCATACCCATAAAGGTTGTTTGCATCGACGTACAACAAATAGTTTTCGGGCTTTGTCTTATCAAAATCTTTCAAATATTTGTTATTTGCTTTAACATATCGTTTAATACATTGAGAAATGCCTCCGCGAATACCTTTTTCGATCATCAAATACATATTATAATCACTAATTAACTGTAATTCTATCTTCGTTAATTTTAACATAGCGTCCCATGCAAGACTGGGAGCTGTTAGATAGTGTGCTGGATCAAGTTTATAGCAATTCAAACAAATATTCCTAAAATTTTCAAAGATATCAGCGAGCAATAGAACATCTTGAATGTTATAGAGATCAGAGTAATTTCCAAGATTTTTATCTTTTAATTTGTTCCAAACATTTAAGTAGTGTTGAAAATCTTTCTCAGATATGCTCTCATCTGTCAAAAGTGAATAGAAATCTTGAATTCTCAATTCTTCTGTGTAATCAAGTTTTTCAATACTGTCGATAAATTCATAGGGAAATATTCCTTTTCCAGATAGAATTTTAAAGATTTCTTCTTCGTCATTTGGTTGTCTATCTAGAATTGCGTTCAGACCATCTTGTATAAAATGATTTGTATGTTTGAAATCATCTTTTTTGAGGTTTTTAGCTAACTTTTCTATAGACGATGCCATAAATCTGAACGTATCTACAAAAGAAAACTTGATGAACTTTCTTGGTTTATCATCTTCAAACTCATACCCATATCCTGAATTTACTGAATAATTTATGTATTTTTCATCGGTGTTTGCGATCAAATCAACATTACCATACTGTTTTACCAATTCTTTTATGTACAAATGAGCATCGTAATTTGACATATTGTGGCAGAAAACGGGAATATTTTGAGGAAATTTGAGATTCAAGTTACAAGATAAATGAGCAGCACCTCTAAATTTACCTGTTAAATGACAATGATCTCGTACTTTTTTTCTTGTTTGATTATCAAAACCCTCACATTCACAAATATGACAAAGACTGGAATTTTGGTACGCTAATTCTTCTTCTTCGGTCAATTTCATAGGTATTTTATTCTTAGAATTATACTTTTTAGCTATGTATTTCGATAATTTATTAAGTTCTTCAAACAATTTTGCAGGAACATTTGGCAAATCTTCTTCATTTTTTGCTCTATAACATATAGGTTTGTACATGCGATTTGTCACATTTGACACTAAATATAGAGTAAAACCATAAGGAATATGCTTCTGAACCTTGGTTGTAGTCGATCTTTGTGGATTGTTTTTGCATGTGGGAATCTTCTCTAATATGCTTTCAAAATCCATATAAATAACGTAAGGATGAGAAAATTTCTTTTGATAATTAGTAAATGTTGTTGTTTGACCTGGAAACGACATAATTGGCTTACAAACTTCATGTTGCTTGCAAATTTTCTAAATGATCTGTTAAATCTCCAGATTTGTAGAAATGGCTTAAACATCTTCTGCATAGAAATTTTTTATTTTTACACTTAGATAACTGAGAAAATACAAGTTTGTTTAAATCTATTATCAAAACATAATGAGATTTTTCATCTTGTTTTACATACAATAAATTGATTTCTAATTTGGCGTCATAAACTTCTGAAATTTGTAACGGAACAATATTGAGTTTTTCATCAAAACTATAGACATTTACAGACATTTTCGGATAATTATACTTTGCTTTACTGCTTCGTTTTTCAAATAATTGTATATCTTTTAAGGACATTGGATACTCGAAACCTGAAAATATCTCGTCATTTACAAATTTCTCGTATTGCTTTGCTCTGTCAGCATTCTTTTCAGGTTTTTCAATAGCGCATCGGATAGAATAAACAAAACAGAAATCATCTTTATTTTTGATATTTACACAAGCTTTCTTATCTTTGATTTTCTTTGGCAAATCGATATATGATCCTGCGTTCATTATTTCGTGTTTATTAAGGCTCAAAACTAGTTGTTTGCAGCTTTTAAATGTCCATCCAGAACCCTTATTTGGATGATTTGTCTGTTCTCGATGTGTTAATTTATTAAATTGCTTAGTAATAAAGTCGTTTACATCAAAGATCTCGTCTGCTTTTATAGTAAAGTACATTGGACAAGTTTGTGTTTCACCGTTCACTAAAGTTCGTTCGTATTCGCATTCTAAAGAGAGATATCCTTTACTATTTTTCACAGTTTCTTGAAATTTTTCGATTAAACTTTTAATTTCTGGGCGCAAAAATAGAAAGATATTTGTAAATTGACATGAAATTGTCGTTCAAATTTGTTAAAATGTATTGCTTAAATAGACCATGTATTGAGGATAAAACTTCTACATCAATGATATTTTCAGGTTTCTCATTAAGAGTTTTGTCAATTTCTTCGATAATTTCAGACTTAGTTTTATCGTTTGTTTCAATGGACAATTTCTCAGCGATTGATTGAATTTTTTCATCTTTAAATAGATTGAGATCTTTTTTACTTTCCTTAAAATTTTTCTTTAGTTCACGCAATTTTTCTATATTATACATGTTTTGGTGATCGGCAATTTGATTCTCTTTAGCCCAAGTCCTCAAATA
This sequence comes from Homalodisca vitripennis, assembly GCF_021130785.1. Lineage (NCBI taxonomy): Eukaryota > Metazoa > Arthropoda > Insecta > Hemiptera > Cicadellidae > Homalodisca > Homalodisca vitripennis. The sequence continues at coordinate 11,071 of NW_025781585.1, read as the reverse complement.
ATTTAGTTCTTTATTATAAATTTCTTTGTTCTTCAAATGATTTTTTCGACTTATAATGTCGGGTAAAATGATGTTCGAAAACATCTTTTTTGCAGTACGGGCAGGATATCTTTTTCCTCTCCATTTAAATAGGGAAAATTTGAATCTGCCAAGTTTTACTTTTTAGTAAAATATCTTTTTATTAAGCTGAAAAATAGCAATAATTCAGTAGATTTCTAAGGATTTTTATCAAAATTTGATAAAAATCAGCACAATTTATGGTTGAACAGCCTTTGATTCTTCTATTTAAAGAAGAAAAATTTGTTTAACTAACACTTTGAAAAGTACAGATTTTTACTAAAATTTGATACAAATCAATTTATGGTTAAACAGCCTTTGATTCTTCTATTTATATAGAAAAAATTTCATTTAGAGATTTTTTAAATTTCAATTTTGTAGTGATTTTTCGAGAAATATCGTTCACATTATCAACTTTAAAGCTAAAAATTCGCAATAATTAGAGAAATTCAGTAGATTTTCAGGATTTTTCAAAAAAACTCTAGTATATATGCACCTTAAGAGCTGTGGTTTTGACCCTAAAAACACGTTTTTAGGGGTCAAAACCCCGGTTTTTTGTGTATTTTGGAAGTATAGTGTTGATTTTTCACCTTAAAAGTGTAGAAGTATTAATTTTTTTCTATGTAAATGGCACTGTTACAAGAGTTGAATAAGGTTGGTGATTTAACATTCAAAGAATACAAGAAATTAATAGAATTAGAAGAAAATAAGAAATACAAAATTGTGAATTTGGAGAAAATGAAAGATAAATTCGGGTTTACAATAATTGTCGAGTTGGAAGATTATAAAGTACACTTGCCAAACAGATTTTTTTTGACTGTTTTGGATGAAAAAAAGATTAAAGAATTGAACAAAAATGAAAAATTACACTTGGTTGTTACTGGAAAGAAGACTATTAAAGATAAAGACTGTGTTACAATTAACTTCGTGGAATAAAGATTTCGAAGATTTCTGGATTTTTTCATTAAAACAGCTTAGAAATTAGAAGCCTACAATGAACAGTAAAACAGCTATAGATTCGGTTAATTTTTCATTCGTGAGTTACAGATTAGTTTATTGTCCTTTAAACAGTATTTTACGTTGATTTTCTGACTGTCCCAAAAGTGAGCTAGAACCCTCACATTCATATCTACTTATATATATATATATATTTATAGTTTCTTCATGTACTGTAAAATATGCCATCCCGCAATGTCTAAGGAAACCAAATTCAATACGTTATACATGTACAAATTCACAATTTACTTCGACAAGTAACATCCAGAATAAATTAATTGGTTTGTCTTATTGCCACGATGTTGTAATAAGAACTCTTGTTACTTTAGCTATATTTCTAGTTTATAAATGTAAACAAAATTGCAAATAATGGTTAAATAATTCAAACATAATTATGTAGGTCGGGCTGTTGTAATACAATGTTTTACACAGGACAGTTGATTACATTTTACAGGCTCTTTCAATTAATAATTAGTAACTTTAGAGACCAAGATGAGATTTTTCGCACTTTAGAGACCAGTGGAGCGTAGCTCTAAGTATTTAAAAATTAAGAATAGGTCTATAATCATCCCAGAAAAACTAAGACTGTCCATGTAAAAATTCAGTACAATTGGTTGAATAGTTCTTGTGTAAATATTAGGCTTCTCACTCCCTTTTTGTTGTTGTTGTTGTGCTTGATAATCAAAGAAACAAACAAAACAAAACTACTGGAGCTATTGTTGACCTTGTAGCTAGATAAGATACTTGAAATCTTGTTAATCATAAATATTTGGAATGGGCCTAATATAAAAAACCTAATAATAGTTTATTTCCCATATGATTATATTGACTCTAATTTGTAATTTTTATACGATTATTAATTTGAATACATTTTCGATAGTGTATTGCAAAAATGAGCAGCATAATGTTAAATCTATGTTAGTGGGACACTGTAAGTAAAAGGTAAATGTAAAAGTCTTATTTTGCTTACTCAAATAAATTTCCAATTTTTAGTTACACCATGAGATTCCTGTTAAAAATATTACTCCCAAACATTTTTTCATGGCTCTGGCGGTTTCCAGAGCAGACTGCCACTCATTAAAAATTTTAGAATATACCATAAATCTGATAGATTCATCACAACATATTACATGGTGACATACATTCATGTGCTTTGTGATAGTAATGACAAAGAGGATGTATAGAGAACTAGAATAACTTGTTTGTATAATGAAAGACATTGTAACCTTAATTAAAAACATTTGGCCCACATTTTGTGCACATCGTGTTCCTTCAGCACAAAAAAGTTCAATCTACCATTCTTTCCCTGGAAATATGATGTATGGGTTTGAGCCTGAAATATTGATTAAAAATAACAATTACAGGTTGTTTATTTTTAGCAATCTACTCATAGTGGTATATTTTAGTTTTTTTTACTGTCCAATTTAGGAGTTTTATGTTCTAGTTGTTAGTTTTACATTCTCATCCACCGGTTGTATGGCTACCAAGGACGTAGCCAGCGAGGGGGTCCAAGAGGTCCCCCCAAATTTCCAACTTTTTCAATTACCTTTTTAGCAAAGGATTATTATTATTTAAATAATTCAGTGTTACTGACATGCACTGCTGAAAGATTGTTCTCGAACATTGAAAACAGGTCAAGAACTTGTTAAGGAACAAAATAGAGAATGAGTGGTTGACTACGGGAAAATTGACCCCCTTCCAATTTTTTCCTGGCTACGTTCTTGAGGCCCACTATTGTGAAATAAAAATTATTTGAATTAAAGTAATGTAAAGTATTACCACATCTATCGGTATAAAATAAAAAAATCCAAGCAGCATTAAGATTTTTCAAGTTCAGTGGGTACATTTTCAAGTATTGAAGTAGTTAGTACTACTAGGTGTAATAAGCACAAAAACAGTTGATATTAATCAGTAGTTTTTGGTTAGTCCTAATTCATGATTCGGTTTCACATGCAATTGCCTGCTGAAACATAGAGCATATTCTTTTTAAATGACATTCTAATAAAAGTAATAGTCATTTAAGAGATATTCCAACCTCCTGATCCATTTTAGATTTAAATTTTGAGAGCAATGTTTTGAGACCTTGAAGTCTGAGAGTGAAACAGTTTTCTACAAATTCTCTCGAACATTCCATAATATTTGATTGAATATTTCCAAGAATTTTAGTACTGTAACAAGGTTAACAATTTTATGTGTGCAGAAATCCTAAATTCCAAGTCCTTAGCTTTTTATTTAACGAACTTGTCATGAAAAGCTGAAGGGTCCCTCATTTCAAAATTGTGAGGCTCCATGTAATTTTGCAACAGAAGTAGATGTACCGATATTAGTTTAGTTTTCATGATTCAGAGCTTAAGATGTTAAGCAAAATTACGAGTGACTTATTTTAGGCCTTTGCGTAGTATTAGTACCCCTGGTTAAATGAATTATATTTCCCTCACCATTGTTGAGTTTCGCTTATTAATACTTTGTTCTCTAGTAATTTGCATCTGATCTAAGCTATTTCTGCTGCCATAGTTGAGCTTGCTTGGTTGTTCCGCTTAACTTATATACATATGCAAGTATGAAAACTACTTTCGTCAAACTAACAACTACAGTAGTTTTAATAAAAGTATACAGATTAATAGTAAAAGTTAGACAGTAAATTTGTTTTTTATATCTGCATTATTCTATTTATTAAATGCTGCATACTTAATATTTGCAAAAATGTATAGTTAAAATTTCATTTATACTAACTAAAGCTTCCAATTGTCTTATTTAGATAAACTCTGTCCTCTTCAGTGATTACAGAAAATGTTAAAATAAGAAGTGTTGTTACTTTAAAAATTACTGTATGCTTTCAAAACTATAATATTGGAATGAAATATAAAATCTGAATTTATTTTAATTAAACATGACAGCTTTGTCATGGTTGCTGGGCATTGACGAGTCATTCAGTTAAGATATTTTCTTTTATATATTATACAGTATAGATTAAAACTGACACTATGCACTTTGTGTAAAAATGTTGTTTAATTTGTGAACAATGAGTAAGTGATATAATAACATCTGGCAAATTACGATCATATTACTGCTGAATTCTGTGTTATTATTAGTCCTACTAAAACAATGCAGATTAAAATATGCTCTAATCATTTAGAGCTGTGTACTCTAATCCCTCTCAGGGAAATACTCAACTGCAAAGATAATGTTATCAGCTGGTCAAGAGCTCAGTTTTTGTCACTTCCATCATGTTTTCTACTCAGGTTCTGTTATGTTGTGTAGTTGGTCTGCCAACAGTTTTATCTTGTAAGTATGCAGTAAATCAATGTATTCTCTACTACTCCCTAAAGAAGAATCGATACTCTTAACCATTCACCTGATATACAATGTACAATATAGAATCATCTTGAATTTTGTCAGCATTTAAGAATTGATAAATTTTGTATAAATGTAATACGAAAAAATTATTCTCTTTAAATAAATGAAAGAAGAAAAATTAGTGTGGTCGATCACTTTATAAAGTTTTGGACATAGAGTATACTTCTTCTTGTATAAAATATTTGCAAGTATAAGAACAATTAAACTAACAAGAAAATAACAGTGAAAGAATACTTCATAACTGATGTTTTACTGTAGATTTACTATATTTTTAGATCTACTTAGGAGAAGGTAGTACTAAAATACTGTGTTTTCTCTCATAAAAACAATGTTAAAACTTCAACTAACTTTCTTTCCTTTTTGTTGAAGGGGTTTCCAGATGTCTCATTTTAAAAGTAAGATTTAAATACATTGAAATGCTTTGAGTTTATTTGTAAAGTAGACAGGATTTTTTATAATAGAAAATTTACTGAATAATAAGTTGTAACTATGGGGAAACTAAAAAGTAATTGGATAGTGCAGTATATTCTATGGATATCTTTATATTTTATCTCTTGTTCTCCTCCCTACTACCTGTATAGCATTCTTCAACATCTTTCCTTCAATTATTCTTTTTGGCCTTATTTAGTCTGCTTGCTTTAACCATAGGCGTATGGGAGGATCTGATCAAATAGAGCAAACGGAAGTCGGTACAGTAAAAGCTGAACTGTCCATTCTGATTAAAATTGTTATAGTAAAAGACAGGATATTTGAACCTGCATTAAATTTAGTTTCAACTCATAGCCCAGTGCTTTAGGTATTCACTCTTCCAAACCACCATTTAACTATTATTCTCTCATCCGTAATCCATAACATGAATAACTTTTTCAACCTAAATTAAGGAATTTACAAGCTAGACCTGGGAAATTATTGACTTTTTCTGGTTGGAAGTTTTGACTCATCCACCGAATAGACCAGACCTTACCTCAGTGATTATCACCTTTTCCATCAGTTTGAAGCATCATCATGGTTGTAAACACTTCATTACATAGGTTATTGGGTTCTAGGTTTCAGTTACTCCAACTAATTTTTTTGGGAGCGAAGTTTTAATCTGTAGTTTCTTTATGCATTAGTGAATGATAAGCATTTGTTGAATCCTATACTAGTGATGGGAGAATCGAATACTTAAAAAAATCAAATACAGTGTATTCAAAAGCACCTTTATATTTGCATACTTTTTAAAACATACACGTCTACACTTGTCTATACAATTATTCTTTTCATAGTCCAGATATATACATATACAGGGTGAGTCAGAAATATGATAAAATATTTTAAGACATGATTGTAGAGCTAAAAATAAGAAAAAAATGTTATATAAAGGTAGGTCCGGAAACGCTCCATTTGTGAGTAATGGCTGGCGAAAGATTTTGCTTTGTTTTCAGTTCACCTGGTGAAATTAAGTGATTCTGAAATGTTTGGTTCTTACTTTTAACTCAAATAAGGTGGATTTATAAGGAAAATCACCTGAAAAATCAAATAAAACCACTCTAGAGGTTGTAGTATGAACAGTTTTTGAGAAAAAAGTATGAAACTTGCCAAAAATCTAATAACAAAAATACCGTCTTAAATGTTTGATGTCCAATAACATGGTTAAATGACAATTAAAACAAATTGTTTTTCCTACAGATTGTAGAGAATTTAATTCTGAAAACAACCATAATAAGCAAAGTTAACTAAATCTGTAAAAAAGTTATGAAATTGACTCCTCACGTATTACACTACACAGCAAACGTTTGCTGTTTTATAATAAGGAATGAGTATCTGATTGGTAACAGCTGGTAATTATATTATGTATATTACTGTATTTATTATTTATAAATTTATTTATTAACTGAATATTTGTATAATTATACATTTTGTCAAGTTTTAACATTTTCAATTACTTACTCCAAATTAAGAATCTTCCCTTAATTATTCTTTATATATATTCATCTAAAACCCTCCAATGAGTACATATATATGAATATGAATACAGCTCTTGAATATTTTATGTGAATACTATTAGTCCTAATGAATGAATACTGTAGGTTTGAATTCAATTCCTCCAGAGAAATTTTATCCATTTCAAAAGTATTCGAATTCACTTAAAAGTTTTTGAATATGTGAATAACCAGGCTGTATTCGAATACTATTCGATTTTCCCATTACTAGCTCAGATTAATAAGTAAATGTTTTATGTTCTTGGATATATTCTGGGATTCTCTTTATAGAGAATAGGTTGTGGGATAAAACATGGATACAACTCTCCTTTATTTAAAATGTACTTGAAAACTACCAGGCATAGTTCTTAAAGTAAGGGCTGTACAGATCTGAGAAACTGTTGACTGTTTGATGGAATGTTTTGGATCATCCACCAAATAGTTCTAACCTTGCCCCAAAGCGTTTATCACCTTTTCTGTCACTTGATGCATTATCTTCGAGGGAAGCGCTCCAACAAAGATGAAAATGTGAGGATGCCCATAAATTCTTGGGTATCAGATGAGGTAACATATTTCTTTAAAGAAGAAATTCAAAATTTACATATAACGTAGCTATGGTAGGAAGGGTTGATTCAATTGAATTTTGAGTTTAGCTCCAGTTCACCTTCCTTTTATTACAGCGTCTGGTTTTTTTTGACGCTGTAATAAAAGGAACGTGAACTGAAGCTAAATTAAAAATTCAATTCAAAATTTAGTTTTAATATACGAAAAATACTTAAAAAAGGTAACAATAGAGAAAAATAAACACTGAAAATAAATTTGTAAAAAATAATTTTTTTGGTCTTTATGTATAAAAAGTGAACCTTACTTTAAAAACTTGATCATAACTTGAACAGTTACGGTAGTAATTTGTGATAGTTCCAAGTGGACTTAAATCTTATCCTTGTAAGTTGTATGCAATTATAAGTCTTGCAATTGAATGCTCTGCTAATTAAAATTTATATTAAAATCTGACTTTTTCACAATTTTATTTTATAAATAGAATGTTATATTATATATTAATGGTATGTATGTGTACTTAAACTAGATGCTTTAGTTGTTTGTTCTAAAAAATAATTGTACAAGAATTTATTTATTATCTCACAACATATTATTCAAAAATTCAAAAACAGTAATGATTGTATGTTGTGTAAAGTATGTCTAACTCAGTCTAAGGCTGAATAAAATATGCTATGATACTTAAATATTATGCTAAATCAAATCATTACAATTAGACACTTGATACAACCTTATTTTACCACTGAGAGTCTACGAAAATATCATTAAATGTATATGGACATAAGCTTTTTGAAAAGAATATTCTTAAAACAACTAATATTTGTTTCTTCCTTCAGACTGTCAGGTAAGGTATTATCATTTAATTGCAAAGGGGATTTTATCGCATAGTGAAATAACATATGGAAATCCTACTATTTCTAATAAAATTATTTCTTATTGTATTCATCTTTACAATCAGGTGATAAAGTGTGTATGTCATGCCTGTTCATATTTCCTGATAGATAGATCAAATTGTTTTCTTCATCAGAGATATTTGAAGAAATAATATTTACGGTTAGTGGGGTTAGTGGAATTTCCGTATGCTTTCTCTGACTATACCTCTGAGTACAATATTGCTTAGGGGTTCTAAGTCTATTAAAAACAGCATGTTTTTAATAAAGGGTAGTGAAGAGCACTACTAGCTTGTAAAGTTTTATAAAAACTGACTTCTTTATCACCAAACTGATATTAGGGTTAAAATTACAGTATATTTGTTTAGTATATCTTCCTCAACAGTAATACACATTATGCTATGCTTCTTTGTTGCATTAAAATAATTTAATTATGTTTTATTTATATATAAAAAAAGTTGTGTAATCATAATCAGACTAATTGTTTTGAATTTATATTGGATAATAATAACATTGAAGGAGGAGCTTATTGAAAAAACTATCTTCTATTATTTGATAAAACAAAAAATCACAATTATCCAATAGCTTTATTTTTTCACACAAGGCCTTTCGACATCAAAGATGCCATCATCAGGTGTGAATCAACAATTTGAAACAGATAAATATTTTACAATTTAAAACCAATGCTCAGTAGAATAAAGCTTAATACGAGATCTGTTTAATTAAAAGTAAGTAATTTTAAAGGATGGGCGAATTCTGAATCGGTTTAAAATCACCAAAAGGAAAAAGGACGTTTTCTGTCTAAAAGCTGACAAAAGTAATACTGTAGTCATTATAAATAAAACAGATTATTACAGTCAAGCTCAAGAAATGTTTTCAGAAGGTTCTTATGTTAAAAACCACTAAAAATCCTCTTAATAAATCCGTTGAAAAGATGGTTACTACTTTAAGAGAATGCCAATTGCTTATGAACAAAGTATTATGCAGAAAACTAACAGTTCCAAATCCATGTTTACCACGTTTATATTGCTTATCTAAGATCCATAAGCCAGGGAACAAAATGAGTCAAATAGTATTATGTATAAATTCTCCCAGTTACTTATTATCCAAATGTTTAGTTCAACGATTTCAAAAATTTCCACAACCTCCAAGTTTTACTGTTAAATACAGAAATCAGTTTATCGACATGACAAGATCTATTAAAATTACCAGTGAAGAATATTTAGTTTCCATTTGATGTTACTTCTTTGTATCCCAATGTCCCTATGAAATGTACGTTAAATATTATCAAGGAGTGGTTAATATCAATCGGTTTAACACACAACGCGATTAAGTTAACTGATTTATACATGTCTCAAAAACAACTTTTTAATTCAAAAATCAGTTTTAATAACAGATTGAAGGAACAGCAATGGGGAACCCTTTATCATGTTTTATTGCAGACATTTTCATAGCAACTTTTGAATTAAACGCGAAACAAAGAGAGTGGTTAAGTCATGTTGATGATATTTTTGCCATATTTAATAAAAAACCAAGATCTTCAAAATTTGATTAACCAATTAAATTCATTTTATCCAACTATTAAATTTACTTATGGAATTGAAACAAATTCATCATTGCCATTTTTAAATGTATTAGTGAAAAGGAATAATGGCGACATAGAATTTGAAATTTACAGGAAACTCACTTGCAACAACAGATACATACAACATGATTCAAACCTTCCACCCTCCCAAAAGATAGCTGCTTTCCACACCATGATTAATAATAGATTACTTACAACACCTTTAAAAAACTATGAGTACATGAAGGAACTAAGAAATATAAAAAAATGGCAGTTTTAACGGGATACTCAACTAAATTAATTAACAGTTTATTAAAAAAAGAAGAATTTATCAAAAACGTCAAGAACTGCTTTAAAAAAGTGAACAAGAAGAAAAAACTAAACTGGCAATCCATGAGTCATGGTCCATTTTATAAAGAAATAAGAAAAAGTATTTAGAAAAAATGTAGACATGAACGTAACATTTTGCACAACAAATAAGATGAATAATCTAGTTAGAAATTCAAAAGATAACATTTTAGATGAAAATAAATGTGAATTTACAAAATTAACTGTGAAGATTGTGATAAGATTTACATTGACCAGACAAAAATAACCATTAAAAAAGATTGAAAGAACCCAAAAGATATTATAAATACGGACAAAGTAAAAAATCAGCTATTGCCAAACACACACTGGAAACAAATCACACCTTTAAAAACTTCACATTTATTAAAACAAGTCTATAAACAAGAAGAACTCGGCACTTATGAAACATTATACATAAAAATACATAAAGATAAAAATATAACAATGATTTTGGACCGATTCAAAAATTCACCCTTCCTTTAAAATATAACTAAATGTTTTTGACCCAAACTTTTATACACGTATTAATATTTATTTTATTTTACTTTTAATTAAACAAATCTTGTATTAAGCTTTATTCAGCTGATAATTGTTTTTAAATTGTAAAATATTTATACTATTTCAAATTGTTGATTCACACCTGATGATGACATCTTTGATGTCGAAAGGTCCTCTTTGTGAAAAAATAAAATTATTGGATAATTGTGATTTTTCTTTTATCAAATAACTGAAGATAATAATAACATGTTTAATTAATTATTTATCAACAAATATAGATAAGTTCAGTTTGTATCTCTGTGTTGAGGAGGTCATATATAAGTGGCATTATACACAGATAAAGTGACTAAAAACTGTGAGATGTCTCAATTTTACAATGCAATTTATGAAATTGAACTTATATGTAAGAAATTTGGATATAGCAAAAATTTGTTTTAAAGATCTTGGTGAGTGATATGAATAAGTTGAATATCTGGACAATCGTTGAAAGAATAGTCACTGTTCAATGATTTTAAAGCTAGAATTAAATAACAACTGAAATTTATTGAGGCACAATATAACCTAATATAGCCTTTCCATATATCAACTTCTCAAAAATAAATACTTATTCTAAGAAAGGAAAGCAACATAAAAAATTAAATTCATTACATATACTAACTTCACATTACTTGCATCCACTTTGTGAATTAATAATAAAACCTTGAAAGTTTTTATAATATGCATAACAGTTGAAATTACAACAAAAATAAATTTTCCATAAACTTAATAAACAATCTGTTTTTAAAATGAATATTAGGATAGTGAAAACGGAAACTTTATGCAAGGTGTCTTTTAAAAATTTG
>NW_025781584.1:0-43206 GCF_021130785.1 Homalodisca vitripennis | reverse complement strand
ACTTGGTTTTCTTTGTTTTGGTTAGTCAAGTCCCTCAATAACTAAATAGTTTTCTGGTAAGATTGATTAAATAGTTATTAATTATAATGTATTAATGTAATTTGTAATTAATTAAAATTTACTAATGGAAATTAGTTGCTTTTAAAACTAATCTTAATAGTAAAGATTAGTTAGATAGTTAGACATCACAACTGGTGCCAAAGATCAAAATATCATATATTTCCATACAAAATATCTAGTTATTCGTCGTAAATGTTTAGTCTTTTTCTATCAGGTACAATTACTACTTACATGTTAGCTTAATATTTTCACAACTAAATTAACCTAAATAAATTTGTTTCATTAGATCATAACCATAAAAACTTTTGCACAACATGGACTTCACACTAAATTAAATTTTATTTTCTTACTAGCATTTTAGTATCTAAAATTAATTAGTGTAAGTAATTAAAAGTAACTTACTTTAAGCCTTTCCACAATCCGTTTCATCTTAGGTACTTCAACATTTTGGACGTGTTTATGTCTCGCTATTTGATTAGCTTCCCATTCAGTAAAACCTAAAAAATCATCAGAAAACTGTTAGTATAATATATCAACACTTTGAGCTGCAATTTCTACTTACCAAAGATTAGATTTTTGAAGATTTAAAAATTGACAATGGTGCTGAACATTTTTTGTGACATCCTTAAACTCTTCAAATTGAATCATAATTTAAATTGTTATTTTGGTACATGGGAAAATTTTTTATTCCTTTCAAGGATAAACATTCTTCAACATTTTTGTTTAGACATATGGTAACATATGAAGAAACTAGTTGGTCTATTTTTTTCAATATTGCAGATCTGTGATTGTTCATCTTCAATCACAGAGGACTGTTGGTGAGCACAATACAATCCTTTGAGCACGATTTGTACTAAAGTTCAAATATCCTGTTTATGGACTAACAGTTAATATTATTCAGAATTGGATGTGTTTTTGCTGTACTACTAGTCAATTCTTTTAAGCTGGTTTTTGAAGATAGATATATTGCAAAGGAAACAGGATTTTTCCAGGCATTTGCCATTGTTCAGTAATAAAAAATCAGTAACACTAGATTTTGAGATCTGCAATCTGATCTCTTCCTTAGTTGAATAGCTAAGTCCTGACTTATGCGTATCACAAAGATCTTGTATGGTTTTTATTTTAACCTAGATTTTAGTTATGTGTTAAGTTACTTATTCACCTGAGAAAAAATCAGATTGCAGATATCGAAACGTAATGTTGCTGATCTATTGTATTACCAGTATATGATTTGCCCGGAGTTATAATTTTGTGTAGTTTACAGTATAACTTTCCACTGGTTCAAAGTTCAAATCGTGATTTTAATTTTGAAATGGTTCATTGTGAATTACTAATTTAGGTTTCGATAGAATATGTTTTGACTTAGGTGGCCTTATGTTAATAACAGAGCAGGACGTTTAATAAGGTTTTTAGAAAGAGTGGAATTCTTTTGTACAATTTTCTTGAAGTGAGAGTTTAATTTGTATTAATCCATCAAGGAGCTGGAGTTTTTAAATTGGTCTTTAATAAATTTGTGGATATCACTATACAATAAAGACATTATATAGGGTTCAGGTACAATTTATAAAATCTCTGTGATTGCTACACAGGTGATTTATTTGCTCCATAGTCTTTTGGGAGCAAAATTCCTTACATGAATAGTGTAACAGCTAGAATAATTAAAATATTGCATTTTATTAGATTATTTCACATGAACTTTGTATTGAAGAAAATCATTAAAAATAGAAATATTAATGGCAAAAAAGTTAAAGAGGTATTAAGAGATACTTTTAAGGTATTCAAGATGACTGGAACTGAAGTCATTAGTGAGGCATGCCTAGGAGTGGACTCGACAAACTAAGTTAAACCCAGCAACATGCAGATACACTAAAACCAAATCCTCACACATGTGAATAAATATAAAATCAACATCAGACTAACTATTTGGCTTAAATTGATGAGTTTTAATCTCGCTTTTTAATTGTCTTATTGTGATAGAACTATACTTTATGTCTCTGACATGTTAAGTATGTCAAGCTAAGAAAAATATGATCTGAGAAAAAGTTATTGTTTGATAACTTGGTTCTTTTCATACACCCTTCAATTAAATTGATCCAAAATTTCATCATGATGATACATTTAAAGGAGCTGGTAAATCAATTAGTGAATAATTAATAATTTTCACTAGCTAAAACTAGTGGCTTACAGTCGAATCCTTTCTTAAGACAAATTTCACTATCGATTCCACAAAAGGAAAACCAGTTTGTGTGTTATACAACGCAAATTGGCTCTCGGCTCCTTGACTACTATTAACACATGAATGTTACATTTGTATCGATTCAAATACAAAAAAAGAATAATTTAAAGTTTGTATTTTTTTAACAAGTCTTTAATGTTAACTTAACAAATGAATACTTATTTACCTAATTGGCGCAGTGTATCCACTATTACTCCATTCTCGATGGTACTGGTTGACTTGTAGAGCTTTACTGTTTGAAAACACAATTTTATTCTGCACTTGAAGCATAAATGGTTTAGAAGGAACTGCATTACCTGTAACAAACATAGAATTAAACTAAACTATGGAATTTGTTATTGGAAACTGTATACCTGTAACCACCGGATTATGAGTTCTCCGGACTCATTAAATTAATGTCATTTCAACATCCCTTGGTTGGGCAGTTAATTAATGATAATTTTTAAGAAACTGTTGAGCCAGTAACTAAACTACCATGTTTGCCCATTACTAAAAGTACACTTATCTCTCTTTAAGTCTTTAAATAGCCATTCCTCTGGAGACCAACCGTAAAGTTAGATTCTCTGACTGATATTTTCTTCGATGAGATATTTCCAGTAAAGTTGGTGGAAGAGGTGTGTGGAGAGGGAGGACACTTAAAACATGTTCTAGCTGTTACTTGTTGCAATGAGATGAGTTTTTGGCTGACCTGAGGGGATCCTTCATATAATATGCTTCACTGGAGATCTTATATCAACTGATTAATTTGTAAAGAGATGATTGGACAATGTGATGGATTCTTGAAGTTCATTTGAGAAAGGCTTCAGTGTGTCTTTGAGTAATTTTCTCTCCGTTTTACACCCAGTAACTGCAATCAAGGAATGTATGTACTCGTTAGTCTGAGGTTCAATCGTAGGAGCATCTATAATTTTAATAACTTTCTGCTTGAGGGCTCTGAATTCCTTTAAAAGCAAGCCCAGGACTGATTTAAACTTTGTTGAGGTGTCCAAGTTAGAAAGATAAGTCTTAAATTTAGTCTGGTACCAGGACAGGAGGCTATTATAATAAATGTATCTGTCAATCAGTTGGCAAATGAAGGACCATTATCATTTACAGGTTCAGGAACATAAAACTGGATTTAGAATACACTTGCTCATTGTGTAATTAGTGCCTGTGTTTGGTATGAACATCAAATGAGGTGGTCCTTCAAATGAGGTTGCTTCATATAAACATGTACCTACTACATTTCCCCTCAAGATGAGTTGAGTTTGATGAGCTTCAATTCAGAAATTTAATTATAAAATAGGAGGTAAGTTTGTAGAGGTTAATTCATGACAGCGTTATTTAAATAAGTTGTAGGTTTATTTTGGCAACACAAAGAGTGTTGAGCATGTACTGTTTGGGACTTTAGTCACATTCTGTAAACAGTTGTCACATTCTACAGGAGGCGTATGTGGTTAAGTTATACCACTTCAAAAGACTCACAGGATCCTCCCAGGAGTGTTCACTACTGGCTGGTTTATATATTTCACTTATTTATATATTTCACTTATATATTTCACTGGGTTCAGCAAAAACTGGTATGTCACTTAAATTTGGGCAACTAGTAATATGAATATTCAGGAGCGGCACATCACTAACCATAGATGTCACTATATTGGGTTCAAGGGATTTATAGGTCTAGTCTATAGCAGAGAATGACGGTTGGAGTAGGTGAGGCTTCTTAAGTGTTAAAGGCAGTTGGTAGCCTAAACCTAAGAGTGTGTCACCCGTACCCACTTTGACTGGAGAGGTTGGTACAAAGTTGAGCTCCCTTCTTCCAAGGAGACATAAATATCCTTACATATCGTTCATTACCTATCCTGAATATTCTGTCACTTACTAAAGCGCAAGGTCCTTTTCGGACTAAGTGCAATAAGTGGTTTCTCAATTCCTTATCCTAAAAAAAACCTCACAAGCATTTAGAAACCTTTCCAATGAGGGGGATGTAAAAAGCTAGAGTCTGAAGTGCTTAGTATGTACACTTTTCCTTTTTCAACATACAGTTTAAAGATTTTAGCCATATTTAGTTCTTTTATTTATTTAAAGATAATTGATTTATTAGGTTACATACGGCATACTGTTATTATTAGTAGTTCTTGCATCCGTCCATAGTGTTAATTTTATAACAGAATGTATAAATATATATAACACTTTTCAAGTTAAATGCTATTTACTATGTTACTTCGATTCATATGAATCTAATCTAGTATTACTCATCATTTTCCTGGATTGCCATAGACTGTACGATCTATTACTATATATTACCTTTATAGCCTAGCATTATAATGTTTCTCGTGCACGTAGTTAAATATAGTAAGTTAAGGTTAATTTTTATTTTACACAAAATACTAACATTATTTTATTATATCAGTAAAACACTAGTCATCATTTTGGCAGGCCTATTTTGGCTGAATATCGGTGAAGTGAAAGTCGTTATGAGAACGTCAAATCATTCAACCCAGCTGTTACTGAAGAAACAGTGTTGCTGGTAACATGTTATCCTGGTAATAGACTACCCACTAAATAACCTGTTACTGACATTAATACTGCCCATCTGTAATGGCCGCAAGTATAATTACAACGTACATGTGTTATTTGTGTCACAAGGTGTGAGACACGTTTATCCTTCAAAATACTAAAAAGTAAGTAAATGTTATACTGTTTCGTTTGTCACATTTTATAAAAAGGGAAGACTTTAATAAGCAGCCTACACTCGTTATTTGATTGCTACTATCGAACAATTTGATATATTATCCAACTTCGATGTATGTAAAAATCGTACACAATAAGAGTTATAATAAATTAGCGTAACAAGAATATTCTCGTTCATTATAATTTTAAATACATAAATTTTATAATAACATGACAAAACAACAAAACCAACTATGGGTAATTCTAAGCAATATATGGGTCAACCGCGATTTTTCTCATATTACAATATAATGTTCCAATAGTCAATTAGAAAAGGAAATGACTAGAATTTCTTGCCGGAAAGCAGTTAAAGGGAGCAGGCAACTCATATTACAATATAATGTTCCAATAGTCAATTAGAAAAGGAAATGACTAGAATTTCTTGCTGGAAAGCAGTTATAGGGAGCAGGCAACCGCTAGAATTACCTATTAGTGATCAGGGGCACTGACGTGATCTGGGCTTCAAATTTGGAACTACTCGAGTTAATTTTTTTTCTAAAAGAGCAAGCAGCGCAAAGCGCTGCGCAGCGGGCAAGCATCGTGCGTGATCTTCGTCTATACTGAATTGATTCAGACCAAAGGAATGACACAGATTCCTTTACCAGATTTTTACGGAGATTTTGTATTGGGCGGATTATATTGGTTTACTTTGCTTTCCAGCATGTAATTATGTGTTTAAAATTGTTTTACATACATTACCTACATTATATTGTAATATTTAATAACAATTTATCAGAAATTTTTTAATAAAAAAAAGGATCTGATGCCTGCACGATGCCTGCCCGCTGCGCAGCGCTTCGCGCTGCTTGCTCTTTTAGAAAAAAAAATTAACTCGAGTAGTTCCAAATTTGAAGCCCAGATCACGTCAGTGCCCCTGATTACTAATAGGTAACTCTAAGCAATATATGACCGTCTGGCGGTTGCCTGCTCCCTATAACTGCTTTCCGGCAAGAAATTCTAGTTATTTCCTTTTCTAATTTACTATTGGAACATTATATTGTAATATGAGAAAAATCGAGGTTGACCCATATATTGCTTAGAATTACCCAACTATGGCCTAGACTTAGCTATTAAAGAAACCTTACAATATTTATAACTTGCCCAGCTTGATATCAATAAGTAACCGCTTTTGTGAAATGGAGGAAAGAATCCTCTCCAGTGTTACCAGGAGCCAAACCCACATGTTGAAGCTACTTAAATAAATCTCATTACTCGTGAGAAATATTTCACATATTCTCCTCATATTCATCGCTATTTTCAAAGTCTCAAAATATTAGTTACTTCTTGTTGTTTGTTTACATTACAATTACTATAACTAATAAGGGGCAGGGTACGATAAGCGGACCAGGTTTTTTATATCAAAGAATGTAATCATCGATACCTAATATTCGCATCTCAAATCCTAGACTATCAATTGATATAAAAGTACAGGTAGTCCGCAACAACAAACATATGTTTTATATTAAAATGTGAATTTAATATTAACAGTGATCAAACAAATTATTATAACCAAAATTAGGAAAACTGAAGACGACCATGTTTGCTCCTCTCACAGTTACATTTTTTTCTTTCCTACAAATTTCACATAATTGGTTTTTCGGTACGAGTCCTACATGTTGAAGCCACAAAAACATGTCTTATCATCTTTCAAAGCAATGTTGTGTAGTTTTCTAAAATTGACTGCCATTCTTAACAATCAAATGTTACTTATGTAAAATTGAAATATTACCTTACGTGTATTATTTGAAAGTGTTTACAGCTGTTGATATAGATTATTTAAGTTAATTGTTCAAAATAATTAGTAATTAGTATCGATTGATTATATCGATGGTTATGATTGAGTAATATCGTTTTCCAATTTCGATATATAAAAAACCGGGTCAGCTTATTGTACCCTACCCCTAATAAGCAGAAATCATATACTAAGTTAAATAAATTGTAATATCGAATTATCCTTCGGATAAAAAACAATTGAAACATTCGATAATAGCAATTGAATAAAGAGTGTAGGCCGCTTATTAAAGTCTACCCTATAAAAATTCATAACCTAGCATTTTTTATCATTAAATTATTCCTTTTTAAGATAAAAATCAGCCAAACTATACCGTACTGTAATGCGAGACACCTATAACGTAATTTGGTTTTAAAAGTGGTTATATCGAGGATTCGTTACTCATGAATATCAATGATTCGATAATCATGAATCATTCGAGTATTGGTCATGTATTATACTGCAGCTATGGAGAGTAAGAAATGCCCGGCTGGATTTACTCCAATGTTTCTTATTAAATCATTCTCACATTTATTTTCCCAGGTACTGGTGACCATCACTGCAGCAGTGGTCTATCACTCTCAATAACTGATGTCTAACATCACCGTGAAAAAGCCACTTTTTATAGTAACTATAATGCTTTTCACGAAAGTAATGCATTCGAAAGTGGATAAATTAATTTGTACATACAAAACACTAGGGTGATGTCACTTTTCATAAAAATACTGTGTTGCAAAATTTATCAAAATAAAAGTAAGAATGTATTAAATAAGTCCATCAAACTATATTTTCTGAAACTAGAGAAAGTATGAATTTGTATATTTTGGAAGTTTGATTTAGCATTTATCGTACTTCTGCAGGTATGGTCCACCTCTTAAAACAATAAAATGTATAAAAATTCAAATATTCCAAAACAAAACCATTTTTACTTATAAACATATGCATAGTAAAAAATACAGGTTTTTATGAAAAAAATTATATATGAAACGGGTAGGGTACGATAAGCGGAACCCGGTTTTATTATATCGAAATTGGCAAACGATATTACTGAATCATAACCATCGATGTAACCATTCGTTACTAATTAATTATTTTGAACAATTAACTTAATCTATCAACAGCTGTAAACACTTTCAGATAATACACATAATCGTACCGAAAGTTTGTGAAGTAAAAATGTGAAGTTTGTGGGAAGGGAAACAACTGTAACTTTGAGAGGAGTAAATATGGTCGTCTTCAGTTTTCCTAATTTTGGTTATAATAATTTGTTTGATCACTGTAAATATTAAAATTCATATTTTAATTTAAAACATGTGATTGTTATTGAGGACTACAGATACTTTTATATCGATTGATAGTCTAAGATATTGAGATAATATTAGTTATCGATGATTACATTCTTCGATATAAAAAACCGGGTCCGCTTATCGTACCCTGCCCTATGAAACTGCATAATAAAAATAACGTTTACTATTTCTGATAATTTTTTGTAAAATTACCCTTGCAAAAACCTTGACAAGTGGCCTCCCAATAGAGGTAATTTAGTTGCCAGTTCTTGGGTTAATATTGCTTCCTTAATGCTTTTTAAAATAATTTACACTAAAACAATAAAAAAATCATGTGAAGTGAGGCTTTTACCATGAGCTTATTTTAAACAAAATTAATCACACATTGATTAACAATATTACAAATTAGCCTAGCATTTAATATTGGCATTTTGTTTGGAAGTCTGTAGGACAAAGTCCTAAAGTTGAACGTATTTTAAATTCAAAAAAGGTAACTCTAGAGTTTTATACCTTTAGATTAACACTAAATATGTGTATAAACTAATACTTTTATATACCTAAAATCGTCGTAAAGAAATCAATAAATACATACAATCCGCAGGGTTATGTTTATATTATGTCAAAGTCAAAGCCAGTAACACTGTAACAGTTATAGTATAACCTTACTGTTATTTTTTTCCTATGTTATAATTTTCCAAATGGCCGGCCACTATATAACGCATGAAAATCACTTCATAAGTATCAAGGTGCTCTATTCTTTGGTACATTGTTATCACTTTATCATACAATTACAATATACTTACAATGTTCTTTAAAAACTTTCCCAGATATTTTAGTGTCCGATAAAATGTGTTATTTCCTTAAATTTATCAATATCAATGTAACTCAGAAAATAATTTAGCGACTGCTTGGACATTGTACTTTACACGTGCTCTGTAGTTTCTTCTTTATCCATTGTACAATTTAAACATAGTAACAAAGTAGTGTGAAGAAACTCTTGATTTTATACAAACCTGAATTTACATTTGCATTTGCAAACCATTTCCATTCTACTCACATTAATAATCTCCCATCTAGTTAGTTTGCAAGTTTTAGACAATTGGTATCTCGTAAAGTAATTTTGAATCTGTTTAAACCAACTGACCTTTAGAGATTTTTGTAATATATTAGTAAATCTTTCACTTGACACTTTTTTTCTGGTGTGTGTTGATGTCCTCGATTAATGCAATCAGATCTTGTGTTTGTACTCCAGTAGTCGATGCTTCCTCAGCTGGTTTGTCAACTGTCTTACAGAACTATGTTGTATCGCAACATGGCCTGGAATCCATTGGAATAGGTAAACCTTTTTATTTGCATCACCTAACAGGTTGACAATGATCAAGTTCATCAAAGAGAATGCAGTCTTTACATCACCTAGAACACAGTCAACTTAAGAATAACTCACAATAACAAAATTATAGACAATGAAACCTTGTAATTATATTGTTGATATGGCCATACCTGTGGCACTTTTACATAATACCACATCATTACGTTTATGTGGCGGCTCTAATATAAATTTTGGCATTCAGCTGGACTTTTAAAATGCCCTTGTCAATAGCTGCAGGCTCTAAATAAAAAACGTATAAATAGGATCCTTTGATATATTTCATTTCATACCTATTCAATATTTTTAACAGCGTGAACTTAAGATTTTACAGCTGTTTTATTTCCTGTGGCTCAGTAGAGAAGTGCAATTAATAACATTGATTGTAGTAGTATGTGATAAACCCATAGACTTTGTCGTTTAATGATTACTAGAAAAGGTCACGGCAAGTAATATACTCGTACATTATTTTTAAAATAACTTAAAATACCAAAATACAATTCTGAAACCTGCCTTGTTCTATTGGATTAACAAGGCATACTCAATACAACTAAAAGCCAAAATCTTATTTCCATGGTAAGCAAATGCGCTGGAAGAAAAAGGGCAAGAGTAAGATATATGTTAACTGTACTTTACTACTTCTTGATTTTGAATTAAAACTATCCTTTTCGACTCAGTCATGTGGCTGCATCATATTAAAACCTGAAGATGCATTATTAGTTTAGAAGCTTCATTTCCAGACATGAATATGATTCTAAAGATTGATAAAATATTATACCTGTTACACATTTAAATATTAAGAAATCATCTTGAATTCTTAAAAAAAAACAAAGAAAGATTATCACAAGCAAATGTGTTTTTGAATTGGTTAGTTAAGAATTTGACTGTCTTTATTCAGAGATTAAAATAAATCAAAATATATTCTTAGGCTTCATGGACAATGTCGAATGAAGAGCAAAATAGAAGGTGTTACGAACAGATGATTTTGATAAAACCGCTGGGTGCCGGTTGGCAGGAGAACCACTTGGCAGTGAATTAGACAATTTAAATATGAGTTTACGTTTATTTAACGATCATTGATAGATAATTATTGAATCAGAAAGTGTTGGTTTTGATTTTAATAGTCGTAGCCCATCCCATTGCCATTAAATACCGTGTCATCGCTACAGGATTATTTCAGTTCAGGTAATGTTGTTCATTGAATTTCACAGTGTGCTTTTGGTAGTCGAAGTGCTCAGATAGGTTATCTAATCCTAGTTAAACTTCTGCCTGTTTCAGCTTTCAGCCATACTATTTTCGTGTGGTAACTTAAATTAGTTGTAATGTAGTCTATGTGTACATTTGTGTTTTAAAAGCAATTTAAATTACACTAAGAAGTTAAATTTAACTTTACTTTTGAATTAACACGTAAAATATCCATACAGTTAATTGTAATACAAACGTGTTCAGGCTGGACCTGTCATGTCAACTACAGGTTCAGATATGGAAACTCACGATGTGAGTGTGATTGAAATACAACAGCGATACATTCCATACTTCCTCCAAATATGGATCTTGACTATTCGGAATATATAACTACTAGTAGTGAAATAGATAATAAAAGAAAATACCCCGAAGATGACACTCATAATAATTTACTCACATTTGAAACAAATCCACCACTACAAAAAAAAACCCCACATTCAAAGACTGTACAAAGCAGGGGTACGGTCCAATAAGCGGACCCGGTTTTTTATATCGAAGAATATAATCATCGATACCTAATATTCGCATATCGAATCATAGACTATCAATCGATATAAAAGTAATAACAATCATATGTTTAAATTAAAATGTGAATTTAATGATAACAAATAATAAATGAACATAACCAAAATCAGGGAAACTCATAACTTTAACTAAATGAAACAGAACAAAAACGTTTTTACTAAAGTTGTGTCCACCATTACCTTCTTTTTTTGCATCTGAAGACGACCATGTTAGCTCCTCTGACAGTTACATTTGTTACCTTTCCACAAATATCACATAATGGATTCTTAGGTACTAACCCAACATCCTGAAGCCATAAAAAACATATTTTATCGTCTTTTAAAGCAATTTCGTGAAGCTTCCTAAGATTGACGGCCATTTTAATACACAATGTTACGTGAAATTTAAAATATTACCTTAATTGTATTATTTGAAAGTGTTTACAGCTGTTCATATAGATTATTTAATTTGTTAAAAATAATTCATCAGTATCGATTGATTATATTGATGGTTATGATTAAGTAATATCGTTTGCCAATTTCGATATAAAAAAACCGGGTCCGCTTATTGGACCCTACCCCAAAGCAGAAAATTCAGGACCCTTTGAGGTGATCATACAGGACAAACAAAGAAATAAAATCAACCCTTTCTCAGTAGGAGAAATACTTTTAAAAACAACACTATTCAGACATATATTACTCGAGCTGGTAGAAACCTATCGGTTATATGTAAAAACGGTACTTTGGGATTATACCGACCACACCCAGACATGAATCATTATTTGACATTTTGCTTCTACTGGTTACTAGATTAGCGTAGAACAATATTTTGTCAATATAAAACAGGAATTGTCTTATCGCAAACCCCTCCCCATCCTCAGACAGAGGTCAAAGTCGAGTGGTCTAGTAGATAACGTGATTGCAGTCTTGCTGCCCATTCAGCTGGTGCGTCGCTTTGTTGTATTTCCGTGTTTTACCCCTACATTTCTCCAAACACAAAAATTCACCAAAAACAAACATTACCAAACAAAAACTAAACTCTTTATTGAAAAAAATAAACACACAAAACTTGTTTTTATTCTTGATCATTCCGCCACCCGAAGGTGCTGCCGAAGCCCGCGCTGATGTCAACGAAAGAAAAACATCCCTCGAGATAGTACCTATCAGTAAAATATCAAATTCGAGAAGGGCTGATCAGAAATAAAATTGAATTGTAATGGAAAGGTAATTATGTACCATGCATAAAACTTAAATAATCATGTGATGCCGCACGGCCTGCCGTAATCGGGATTCTCGAGAAAGATAAGATAACAGCGACATTAACAATTGATAATCGTTGTAAGTTTGTAATTTTGTAATTAAAGAGTTTTTTTTCGTTCTATCATGTTTGTTTCTATAAATTTATATTTTTGTGTTCTTCATACTGGTGTGGTCGGTATAATCCCAAAGTACCGTAAAAACTATTCATCTGCCAACGAGTTAGTTAACTCACAACATCTCCTTAGATTCAACGTCCCCTCCATTTGAGTGCATACCATAGGTGTTGTATATGCGGAACCTGAGGTAAGTGAACTTGATTTACTATCGGAAGCATTATCTAACTACCCTATTATCCAGGCTGAGAGAATTAAGCGTAGAGTTAATGATCAATTGATAAACACTCATTTTGTTAAGGTTACATTTGAATCTGAAAAGTTGCCTAACTATATCTATTTAAACTATGTACGTATGCAGGTTGACCCCTACATGATAATTGTAGGAATTGTAGTGAATGAATGAGTGTGCAAGTTGTATGCAGGATCTGCTCTATCATTTTCAGTGAATATAATTGGTTTTTTCGTTGTATTTATGATATAAATTTTGCATTAAAGTGATCAGTAAGTAATTCTCTCAACATTTTTGTATAGTGTATTTTTTTAACAATTCACAAGAAGGTGCCAAATTTAAGTTTTTTATACAATTATTTTCATATTTCTATTTGGTCTGTACTCTTAAAAGCAGATAAGAAGGGTCTAGAGATAAGGCCTGAAGAACTGATAAGTGTGCAGTGACCAGAACTGACCTTTGTATTGTTTGTTGACAAACTTCTTATCTCACATGTCATTGTAAATGATTTTGTTATGCACCTGTAACTGACCAGTGTATCAGATCTGATAGCTCAATGATATAGTTGAGGACTTCTATACTGAAAGTTCTGAGTTCAAATCCAACTGTTTGTCATTACTTTTTTTGCTTAAAAAGTTAATTATTGTTGTTATTAAGTAACCAGTATTTATATATACAAATACATTTTCAGTTTTTTTTCCTGAATTCATACTAATAATTTTTAACACTTTTATATAAAATGAATAAGAAAAAATTACAGTACCCATGTGGTAAATGTTTCTAAAAATATAACCAAAGGCTGTCATGCTATACTTTGTACAGGAGCATGTTCTAAATGGTTCCACAGAAAATGTACTTCTCTAACTCTTGAGGAAATATAAAAGCATAGCACAGTTACCAAGAAAATGGCTCTGTGACAAATGTACATCTGTTGATTTCCAATTGGAACATGAAAAAGAAACTATAGGTATCAATCAAGATGTAACACAAGAACTAATAAATCAACATGAAATTAAGTAAATTCACTTAATGATGACATTAACCAAGCAAGAAAAGAAATTATAAGTCTTAAGAATCATAATATACAATTGGAAAACTTTAGTAATAAAAAAAGAAGAAACAATTATACAGCTGGAAGAAGAGGTAAATAGATTACGTACTAAATTGAACCAAAAAGAAAATTTGAATATCTCTACAATCAAGAAAGTAAATTCAGGTGTACATCATAGTCTATCTCCTTTGAATTCCACACCTTTCCATAATAACACTGGACTGGAAAAAAGTTTATGGAGCCCTGAAAAAAACAAAGCTGGAGAGTTTTTCAATGGTTATAAAAAGTAAAAAAAATATACCCAAACCTATACCTAAGACGTATAGTGGGAACCTAAAATCCCATTGAATTAAGGAACCAGTTTGAGGTTTTACAAGTTGATGAAGATGAGACTTCAAATGTTAGTGATCTCAGTATTGATGGAAGCCACAATGAGACACACATGAATAAGGTGCTCATTTGTGCTGATAGTCAAGGACGAGATTTAGCCTGGCACCTTAATAAAATACATAAAGATCATGAAGCAGTAGGTTTTGTGAGGCCTGGAGGGCGTACAAGACAAATTTTAAATTATAAAAATATAGAAAATGTAAATTTAAATAAAAACGATTATTTGGTGATGGTATGCGGCACAAATGATGTGGCAAAAAAATGAAGCAAATGAAGCATTGACTTTTAATAACTGAAAACCTTGGACAGAGCCTACAAATACAAACATCATTTTAGTAGACCTCCCACACCCGTTATGACCTGGCTAGTTTGTCCTGTGTCAACAAAGAAGTTGCAAAGACAAATAAGCGCCTCGAAGAGCTTAGTGGCAAGTACTCCAATGTTACACTAGTGAAATCTAGTAAAGCAGAGAGAGCTTTACACACCCGTCAAGGTCTCCCACTTAAATTTCTGGGGAAAGAAGTGGTTAGCTGGAGTAGTAGCAAAAGCCATTACTGCCAAGAAGGACCCTGACCACAGGCTGGGCCTACGAGATGTGCAACCTCCTCCTCCAGGTACATGTGATGTGACAGGGAACTGCCTACCAACTGGAAAAAAACTACAGTGCACAAGTAGAAGGTCACCAGAATCTAAGGACTCATGCCTCATTGTTTTATCACTTAAATATTCAATGCATAAGAAATAAATTAGAAGAATTAAAATCTATGGTCAAATAAGTTAAATATTACATGTTTTAACTATAAATGAACACTGGCTTTGTCCAGAAGAGTCTTTGTTATATTGCCAGCAGGTTTTTGTGTAGGTAGTGTTTATTGCCGGAAGCCTCCCCTTAGAAGAGGGGGTTGTAGTATATATGTTAAAAGAGATATAATATATAAAACTATTGAATTAGAACATTTATGTGTAGATTTCGTTTTTGAGGTTTTCAGGTATATTTTTTAGTTAGTTTGAATGCTATCATTATAACAATTTATCGAACACCAAATTCTCCCATAAATGATTTCATAAGTTATTTTGATGAGTTACTTGGTTATATATTAATAAAAAATATTCTAATGTGAAGTTGATCGTGTCAGGTGATTTTAATATCAATATAAAAAAAAGTAATGTTGAGGTAGATTCTTTTTTCAATTTATTGCGTTCCCATAACATGCATTGCTTAAATCTAGAAAGCACCAGGGGTGAGGCATGCCTTGATAATATAGTTACTAATGTAAAAAAAGGTACTGTAACCTGTAATGTTATTGAACCTCATTTATCAGATTCACGCAGCAGTTTATGCAAATTTTCACACTATTGGTGCTCCAAACTCAGGTATAAAAAAAGGGATTTCAATTAAAACCATTAGAACATTAACGCCATACCTATTCAAAATTTTAGGGGAAAAACTTGACTCATGTAGACTGGTCACAGCTACAACGTTTTACTAATGTAGATGCAGCATTTGATTATTTTAACTTTGTCTTGACAAGCACTTTTAATGTGTGCTGTCCTTTTTTAAAGAGATTAAATTAGGCAATAGTGACAATACTAATAGGTTAAGTAGTAAATGGTATACAAAAGAATTGGAAAAATATTAGGAAAATAGTAGTTGCATTGTATGATAAGCTTAAAAAACAGTAAGGGTACAGTTCATGAACTACAATGTAAAAATGTGTACACCAGAGCAAAAAATCTGTACAGATCTGAAATTAAAAGACAGAAAAAATTATTTAATGAGAAATATATTACCAATTCAAAAAATAAATGTAAAGCTGCTTGGAAAATAATTAATACAGAAAAAAGGTTGAAGAAAAAAATCATGAAACTTTTATTGATTCTAGGACTTTTAATAACTTCTTTACACTTTCACCTTCTAATATAATTAATACTTCTGACCAGCAGAATGACAATAACCTTGCTCTTGAATATTTAGAAAATTACATAAGAAATAAGGGTGTATTAAAAAATGATTTTAAAATGGAAAAATATTGAAAGAAATGATGTTTTTATATTGTAACATCTAGATTGAGTACCTCAAAAAAGTGAGGATTATTATGGTTTTTCCAATGCAATTATGAAAGACATCATTGACATAATATTAGAGCCAGTTACTTATTTATTTAATAAGATGCTAGACCAAGGAACATTTCCTCAAGCTTTAAAAATAACAAAAGTAGTGCCAATTTTTAAAAAAGGAGATAGGACTAACCCCTCTAGCTATCGACCAATCTCATTAGTTCCTATTCTTAGTAAAATATTTGAGTTTTGTATCAAAGAACAATTGTATAACTTTTTTGTTGTAAATAATCTTTTTTGTTCGGACCAATTTGGTTTTCTCCCACGTTTAAACACAGTAAAAGCGGTTGAAACTGTAACAGAACAGGTTATTCTGAATTTTGAAAACAAAATAATGACATCTACTACCTTAATTGACTTAAGTAAGGCTTTTGATTGCATTCCTCATGACCTGCTTTTAAAAAAGCTACATTTTTATGGCATAAAAAATAATGAATTACGTTTATTTTCATCATATTTACAAAATAGAAGCCAGATGGTTTCACAAAATAAAGATGTATCTGGTTTCCAAAATGTTTTACTAGGAGTACCACAAGGCTCAGTACTCGGTCCTTTTCTTTTTGTAGTAGCAATAAATGATTTTTCATTTAATATGCCTTGTAGGTCTGTTCTATATGCAGATGATACAACTATTTTAAATAGCAATAAACATCTGGAAACTTTAATTTTAGAACAGGAGCAGGCAATGACTGAAGCTATTAAGTGGTTTAAAGCCAACCTTTTGGTAGTAAATAATAGCAAAACAGAAAATTTAATTTTTACTCTTGATGGAAATTGTGTCCTTGATAGTAAATACACAGAACCTATTAAGCTATTAGGAATATACATGGATAATCGATTAAATTGGGATGCACATGTAAGTTTTCTTTGTAAAAAATTAGCTAGGGTTACATACCTTATCAGGAAACTAAAGTATAATATCAGTACTGAAATGTTGGTCACAGCATATTATGCCTTTTTCCATTCCCAGCTCAGCTATGGTGTAACACTTTGGGGAAACAGTACTAGTGCTAAAACTGCTTTCATTTGGCAAAAGAAAGTAATTAGAATTATTGCAAATGTTGGCAATAGAGTTTCTTGTGTCCCACTTTTTAAAAAATTTAGAATTATGACCCTTCCATCCCTGTATATTTATTGTACTTTACTTAGTATCAAGGAACAATTAGATAGTTTTATTAGTAGACAAGAAATACACTCCTACTGTACAAGAAAAAAATATATGCTTGAACAGATGAATGTTCGATTGGAGAAAACCAAAGGCACTTTTATTTATATGAAGATTAAACTTTTTAATAAACTTCCTGAAAAAGCATGGCATGTGTCTATTAATAGATTTAAAAATGTTGTGAGTAATTGGCTTGTTGATAACACATTTTATTCTTTAAATGACTACTTAACCTGTGATATTAGTACGTTAATTTTTTAATAGTTATGATTTTGTTGATAGTTATCTCTTGTTATTTATTTATTGTTGTTAAATCTATTTCATTGTTAATTTTAATTTGTTGCATTTTTATCTATTTATTGTTACTTTTTATTGTTTTATTGTTATATATTTATTGTTTTATTTACTATTTAATTTATTGTGTATATAATGTTTTAGATATGTTATATATATTTAACGAGATGCTGCTAATACCATTTTTACTTTTATTTTCTTTTTAATGACTAAAATTGTGGCGTTATTCACATGTTCATATAAAATTTACTTTGACTTACAGTCTAATCATTACACGTATTATGGGGTTTTAAAGGTGTGATAGGAGTAGGTAGCCTTTTAGATATAATAAAAAAGTGACGTTGTCCATTGCATTGTCAAGTGCTTAAAGACAATAAAGATTTCTTGATTCTTGATTCTTGATTCTAAGGGTCAAACAATGTTATCGATGTTTTGCTTATGGTCATGTGGCAGGTTCATCCTGCAATAAGGAAAGAATTTGTAGGGATTGTGCTGGCTCGTATCATAATGATGCTTGTCAATCTCCCCGTAAATGTGTTCACTGTGGTGACCAACATAGCAGTATTTCCAAATATTGCCCGGAATACATAAGGCAAAAAACATTAAAGACCGTATGAGTCTTATGAAAGAAAGCTATCATGTTGCATTGCAATACTTCCCTACAACATATAAAAAACATAGTAAGTATGGATTAAAAAAAATAACTTACTCTCAGGCCACTAAATTTGACACAGATAATGAGGACATTTATCCAACCCTGCCGAGCTCACAAGTCTCAACAACTAGCAACCAGGTAAATATAAGTAACAGATACACTCCACTTCAAACTGTCACAGAACCAAACTCAATTCACTACTCAACACCTAGCAACCAGGTAAATATAAGTAACAGATACACTCCACTTCAAACTGTCACAGAACCAAACTCAATTCACTACTCAACACCTAGCAACCAGGTAAATATAAGTAACAGATACACTCCACTTCAAACTGTCACAGAACCAAACTCAATTCACTACTCAACACCCATAGAGAGAAAACCCAGCGGAACTAACTACCGTAAGCCTAGCATGCTTAATTCAAGACAAAAAATCAGAGAAGTAACTTAAGTATACCTATTTAAACCTAAACCTACATCTAAGCCAAATCAGGTAGACAGACTTAGTACTCAGGAAAAAGCTAACCTGTCAACACTCCTTAAGATAAAGCTTGAGGAGATTCGAGGTAGGTTGCATTCTGCAAATGTAACGTCACTTAGTGAAGTAGATGACATTATAATTAGCTACATGAATGAAGGTACAACTGTTCAACAAAAAATTAATTCTCCTAGTAACAGTATTAAATCAAACCTAGGTAAATCATCAGGCAGCAAACAATCGTTGAATCAAACTAAACCAATTATAAGAAATGTCAATAAATAAATTAAATATAATACAATGAAATGCTAGATCTCTAAAACCTAAATGGCCGGAGATCATGCATTTATTTGCCATTAAAGATATTCACATAGGCATTATACAGGAAACATGGCTACAAAATGATACATTACTAGATAATAACTATGACATACATCATCTAGACAGATCTGATACTTATGGTGGAACCGCTTTTATTATCCATAAATCACTTGCCTTTGATACTATTTTAGAATATAATAATAAATGTAATCCAACTACAAGGAATACAGGTAACTAATTTTAGTTGGCCTATCAACATTTATAATATATATTGTACAGTTAAAAAAGTAGAAAATAGTTTTTGGTGAAATAAATTATTTAGCAAAGACCAAGGCTATACTTTGTTATGTGGTGATTTTAATGCTCACCATCCCTTTTGGAATTCTAACAAGGCAGATCATAGAGGAAATATAATATTTAAAGAATATAATGATTCTCAATTTATATTATTGAATAACAACAAATTTACAACCTTACCTTCCCTGTATCACCAAGCACCAACCCTAGATCTTACCTTTGCCACGCCCAGTCTACACGCTCTACTGGAGAAATGGGAGGTAGGTAATGATACATTAGGCAGTAACCACCTACCAATCTACATGCAATTTAATACTAATTGCTTATCAAAAAATTATAACACTAATGATAAGATTAACAATATAAGTAACAGGTCTACATGGAACTTCAAGAAAGCAGATTGGTCATTATTTACTAAAACTATTCTCAAATATATCAATAATCTGCCTGATTTACCATTGGAGGAACAGTGGGAAAAGATACACAACATTATTATTCTAGCAGCTGATAAATCAATACCAAGGTATAAGTTAGCAAACAACCGTACAAAATTTACACCTAAAAAATGGTGGAATGAAGCATGCTCTCATGCGGTGGCTCTTAGAAGGTTAGCATTTAGTAGATTCAAAAATAATATGACCGCTCTTAACTATCAAAAATTTCAATTAATTAGAACAAATCATAACCAGAGAAGTAATTCGAGTAGCAAAGAAACAAGGATGGGAAAAGGTATGTCAGGAAATAAGTGACAAGAATAATTCTACATTTGCATGGAAGATAATTAAAAAGCTTAAATCAAACACTAGAGTTAACACATCATCTACTATCTTAAATGATGAAGAATTTCTTTAACCTTAAGCAACATAACACCGTGCTCAATAAGAGAGGAGTCATCCTGGACCTGATTTTTTCATCTGACCTCCATACTATTGTGGAACCAGCAGTGGATATCCTAATTGACCTTGAGGATGATCACCCCGCCCTAATCTGGGATATGGTCTTGAACTCATCTCCGCCCCCTTCATGAGTCACTTTCATCCCAGACCTAAAACGCTGTGATCTCATTGCAGTATTCAACTGGCTATCAAACCAATCCTACCCTGTAGTAACTTCAAACAACGTAGAACACTGTTTCTCTACCTTCTGCGCTGACCTTAGCTCTATAGTGAGAGCAAATTGCCCTTTGAAAAAAAATTGGTGCCTCTGTTTTCCCGTCATGGTATTCTTCTGAGTTAAAGGACTTCATCATCCATAAAAAAAACTGTTCACAAGCTCTACAAGTCAACCCTTAAGTATGAACATCTGTTAAACTTCAAGCGGCTCAGGTACCATTGCAGACTGTTGGTCTCTCACTGTCGTCAACGTTTTATGAACCGCATTAACCAGTCAGTTATAAGAAACCCTAAGCTCCTCTGGGGCTTTTAAACCAACTGAGAAATGTATCATCTTTCCCCACCAAGATTACCTTCGAAGGTAGGACGGCTGAAGACTCCGATTCTATCTCCAACCTATTTGCTGACTACTTCTCCACAATCTTCAAGGAACCAGCAAGTGAGCCCCCAACTTACAACTACACCAAGTCAAAGAACCTATCAATCTGGCAAACATCTGCTGTGACCGTCGAGAGGAAACTAAAAAATCTCAACCATGACAAAGGAGCTGGTCCTGACAACATCCCTCCTTCTGTACTGAATTTCTGCAGCTCAATTCTCGCTCCTCATATCTCCGTCTTTTGGAATTGCTTCTTCTCTTCTGGCATATTTCCCTCCTGCTTAAAGCCTGGTTTTATTGCACCTATATTTAAATCCGGTGACCGCACAGAAGCCAAGAACTATAGGCCCATTGTTATCCTCTCATCTCTCTCAAAAGTATTTGAATCTCTCATAATGGATGGCCTGGAGTTTGAGCTGAAACACACAATTATTCCTGAACAACACGGTTTTATGAGTGGTAAATCTACAACCACTAATCTTGCCTTATTCCACCACTACATAACATCTGCATTCTCAAACGGAAATCAGGTTGACTGCATATTCTTAGACTTCTCTAAGGCATTTGACAGAGTGAGCCACAAGCACCTTATGGCTAAACTTGATGCCATGGGATTCTCAAACTCTCTTTTGACGTTCCTTCATTCCTATCTCAGAGATCGTACACTCAAGGTTAGATGTGGAGGCGCTATTTCTCGGTCATTAAGTGCTTTGTCAGGGGTTCCCCAGGGATCTCTCCTCGGGCCTCATCTGTTTAACCTCTTTATAAATGATATCGACCACTGCCTTGGAGTTGAGCTGCTACTGTTTGCTGATGATGCAAAAATTTTCATAGAAATAAACTCTTTTACTGATCACCAACTGCTTCAATCAGCACTTTTCCATATCGAAAAATGGTGCCTTATGAACGCTATGGACCTTAATATTTCTAAATGCGCTGTGATGACCTTTTCAAGATCTTTTACACCCTGTCTCTTCAACTACTCTCTTTACAACACCGTTCTTCACCGAGTAGATAAAACAAAGGACCTTGGCGTCATCACGACACCAACTCTACACCCTGCTGAGCACATCCAATACATCTGTAATAGAGCAAACTCAACTCTTGGATTTATCTTCCGCTCTACTCGTAATCTTTCAGTAGACGCCCTGCTGATCCTCTACAAAGCGCGTCCTCTCCTGGAATACAACTCTTCCATCTGGTTACCTTCCCAAGAAGGACTCAAAACGCAACTTGAAAGAGTTCAGCATCGTCTTGTCAGAACAGCTGGGTTCAGAGATGGCCACCACTACATGAATGTTCCAATTGCTGGTTATCAACTACAGCATGGCCTTGCTCCTCTTGAGGCTCGTAGAAAGATACATGATCTTATCTTTCTCCACAAGATCGTCATCGGAAGCATAGATTGCCCTCAACTACTCAACAAAATCTACTTCCATGTTCCTGGGCATACGAGACTGCGAGACACCTTTGCAAGACTGTACTATTCAACGACCTACCAACAACAGAGTACGATACCTCGACTTCTACGCAGCGGAAATGAGATGGGACATCTTGTTGACTTCTTCGCCACCAGCCCTGCTAGATTTCGAGAAGAAATCATCAAATTAGTATATGGCACTCTATAATTTCTGTTTCAACTATACCTTTTTTAGTAGTACTTTGTTATATATTATAGTCTTTGCATTTAAATTGTTCGAATTGTTGTTGTATTGTATAGTTTATTGATTATTTCATGTACCTGTTCTTGTTGATCTTGTTTAATCAACCCTGTTTTGCTTGACTCTCAGTGCATCTTGAATCTCCAAACTTTTCTTGTTATATTGTCAAATGGTTACCTGTTGTTGTTATTGAAGTATTGTTATCTATTAATTTAGTCGTTATCAAGTTTTTGTTATCCAACTGTATCAGTTGTTGTATTCGTTTGTTGCACTCTTATTCTATATTGTTATGTTATTTTACTATGAAATGGTATTGTAAAAGTGGCGATTGCCGTGGAAATAAATAAATAAATTATGCGAAAAATTCATATGTCACATAATACCAGATCAAGTGCCTATGGAATGTGAGATTAATATTCCAACTAACATTTATTGTAACAATATAGTAGGCTCAACTATAGAAAATAACTATAGCATTAAAGAGTTAAATATAGCCATAGACAGTAAAAGTAAGGATACCACTCCAGGTTTAGATGGTATATCTTACAGCATGCTACGTCACCTACCAGAGAATGCACGGTTATGTATGCTTAATATACATAATAATATATGGAACGGGAACATAGATATACCAAGTAAGTGGAAAAAATTTAGAATAATAGCCTTATTAAAACCAGAAAAAGATAAATTGTTAGAAAGTTCATACAGACCTAACTTATAGCATTGATACCATGTATATTAAAAATATTCAATACTATGGTCAAAAATAGGCTAGAATGGTTCATTGAAAAATCAACCATGTTACCCATGTTAAACACCCAATATGGGTTTAGGAAAGGAAGAGGCTGTAACAATTATTTAATAAACTTTATTGCTGACATTTATACATCATTAACATACAATGAAACAACTATTGCAACTTCCTTAGATTTATCCTGATGCATATGACTTAGTCCAAGTACCGGAATTAATAGGTAAACTTAAATTTTACAATGTTCCAACTAAATTCATTAAATATATTAACTCATGGTTAATTTATAGACAGTTAACATTAGTTAGTTCTAAGTTCAACATAACTAGACACACTAATAGAGGATTACCACAGGGAAGTGTGTTGAGCCCTTTATTATTTGCTCTATACATAGCACACATTAACTCTCTTATTCCAAATAACGTCAAATCTCTGCAGTTTGCTGATGATATTATGATATATGCATCAGGTAAGCATATCGAGACAACTCAATCCATTATACAGGAGACACTCAACAATGTATGCAACGATTTTACCAAACTCCACTTGGTGTTCAACGCATTGAAAAGTAAGGTAATAATAATTTCACGAAAAAGGAACATTAACATTCAAAGACAAATAACCATTGATGATCAGCAGGTTCCTGTGGTAAGCTACATCAAACTATTAGGTGTAGTTGCAGGGATGCTACAGGTCAGGGAAATCAGGGAAAAGTCAGGGAAAAAAAAACAGGACTGGAAATCAGGGAAAAGTCAGGGAATTTCGACGTTGGTCAGGGAAAAATATAAAATCCCTTTACAGAAATAAACTTACTGCCGCCGCGCTGAGTCCAAGCCTGCAGACAACGCACTTTATTTTTTGCTTTTTTATATTTGCCACCCTGTTAGCCTCAACACCCGCTTTTTTTCCACCCATTAATTGCCAAAAATCCTGGGGATTGCGTCAAAAAAGTCAGGGAAAAATGAAAAATTTGGTCTGGAAATCAGGGAAAAGTCAGGGAATTTCATTATTGGACTCCTGTAGCAACCCTGAGTTGTAGACAGTAAGTTAGATTTCAAAAACCACATTAACAATAGGTACTTTGGGATTATACCGACCACACCAGTATGAATAACACAAAAATATAAATTTATAGAAACAAACATGATAGAACGAAAAAACAACTCTTTAATTACAAAATTACAAACTTACAAGCATTTCCAGGTATTGTGGTCGGTATTGTTGTCGCTGTTATCTTACCTTTCTCTAGAATCCCGATTACGGCAGGCCGCGCGGCATCACATGATTATTTAAGATGGCTGGAGGCACTCGCATTTTGGGTGGCGGAGTTTGATCAAGAATAAAAACAAGTTTTGAGTGTTTTTTTCAATAAAGATGAAGATAAATACTACAAATAGAGATTTTAAATTAACAAAGACTACTTTTATGATAATAATCACCATTTATAGTGGCCATTTTCAGGACTGTACTCATTAACCAAGACAAGTTCTAAGAAACCCTATAGATGGTCCCGTACCTCAAAAAACGTCCAAGCTGATTTTGATAAAACTTTATATACACATTTGAGACACAGCCTACCATACTACAATATAAGCCTCATTCTTAGGCAGCGCCTATTTTCGGAGCCACCGATTTACAGGCTATGTGCTGACAAAGGCAATCTATGGATGACCGTACCTCAAAAATGTACCAATGTTTTGATTTGAATAAAACTTGATATACACTGTAATATACTACAATATAAGCCTCATTCTTAGGCCATGCCTATTTTCGGAGTTATATCGATTTTACATGTCAAATAGTGGAAAAACATAAGGATGGCCGTATCTCAAAAACGTACGAGCCGATTTTGATAAAACGATATACACATTCAATACATTGTCTACTATACTACAATACATGCCTTATTCTTTGGCTGCACCTATTTTCGGAACCACACAAAATTTACAGGCTATGCGCTGACAAAACCAATCTATGGATGGCCGTACCTCCAAAACTTAAAAGCCGTGCTTGATAAAACTCTCTGTACACATTCAATACATGCTCGTACGTTTTTGAGGTATGGCCATCCATATTTTTTTCCAGTATTTGACATGTAAAATCGACATATCTCCGAAAAAAGGTGTGGCCTAAGAATGAGGCTTATATTGTATATAGTGGACTGTATCTCAAATGTGTATATAGAAACTTTGGTATTTTCTGATTAAATGGAGGCTACCGATAATAAACGGGATTTAGCAACTTTGGGTGGGCAGTTGCACAATAAATACTAACGGTTAGGTTAGTAAACCTAAATCGCCTATTCACATCAGCCGTAGTGTGCTTTAAATAGATAGCCTTCGTTTAATCAGAAAGTACCAAAACTTTTATCAAAATTGGCTTGTACGTATTTGAGGTACGGCCATCCTTAGATTTCGTTTTTCAGTATTTGACATATAAATTCAATACATCTCTGAAAATAGCGTGACCTAAGAATGAGGAATAATATAATACAGTAGACCATGTATTAAATGTGTATAGAAAGTTTTATCAAAATCTGCACCTACGTTTTTGAGGTACGGTCATTTATAGATTTATTTTTTTTCCATTTAGCCTTTGAAATTAAGTTCATTTTTTTCATGAAAACTGGTATTTTTAATTCTAGACTTCCAGTTAAGTAGATTCTATAGATTTGTTTTGTATTTGTTTGTTTTGTTTTGAAATAATAAAATTAATTTAGTTTTGTTACTTGAACTGGTTAGTTCTTTCTATGGATGGGATCTATGGGCAGTTACAAACTGCTCTGTTGAAAGAATGGGTAACAGTAATTCCTCTGGTCAACAGCACACGCTGTTAATCATAAATAAGTTTAATAAATAAGCAAAACTATATATAAAAAAATGTGATGTGTACTTTTTACATACCATGTTGTAGCTTCCCATCATATAAAAATAGCTTTTCTCAATTTAAAAATAACACATGGTTACACATCGAACTCATACTTCTTTTTTTTTTTTTTTTTATTTAATATCTTTATTTATATTTTGCACATGAGTACAATAAATAGCGTCACTAAAAATAAGTTACTATAATAGTTATGAGTAAAATCATAATATTGTATAAAATTCTTCAAATGAATAAAATGCCTTTTGAATTAAATACTTTTTTAACATTGATTTGAACTTCTTTATGTCTCGAACACTTGATATTATTTTTGGAATTGATTTTAAAAATTTTATTCCAGCATAAGAAGTTTTTTTTTTATAATACTCCAAATTATGCTTAGGTAATACTAATTCCTTCTTATTTCTAGTGTTATATGTATGATTTTCACAGTGACTCTTGAAACTGGACTGATGAGTCTTAACATACATCACACATTCTAAAATGTAAAGGCTATGCACTGTTAAAATATTTAGTTCAGTGAAATGATTTTTAACTGATTCTTCCTTATCAATTTTTAACATTATTCGCAGCGCTTTTTTTTTTTGCAAAATAAGAATTTTATTAAAATTTTGATTTGTGGTTCCTCCATACACACCTATTCCATATGCAATATGGGATTGAATGTGGGCATGAAAGACCATCTTTAAAGCTGATAAGCTGCATAAATAAGACAGTCTTTTAATAGCATATATTCCAGAATTGATACGATTTATCACCTGTTCAATATGCAAATCCCAGCTAAGGTTGTTGTCTATGATTAGTCCTAGAAATTTTGTATTGCGAACTTGACCCAAACAGGAATCATTTAATAAGATATTGGGACTTGAGTGTTTTCTACTTTGTTTGGTACTGAAAGAAATAAAGTTAGTTTTCTCCGTATTTAGAACTAATTTGTTGTCAATGAAAAATGTTTGTAATTTTGAAAGTTCCAAATACACCGTTATTTCTAATTCAGCTTCTGTTTTGGCAGAAATGATTAAGTTTGAGTCATCTGCAAATAAACAGAGCTTGTTTTTGTTATTTTCAAGAATACTAAGGCACTTTGGCATTTCCCTTATGTAACAAATAAATAATAAAGGACCCAAAATAGACCCTTGAGGTACTCCATTTCTTACTATTTGGATGTTAGATTGAAATTTTTGTAATTTGTTATTTTCTATGTGAGATATCTCAACATACTGTTTTCTATTGGAAAGATATGTTTCAAACCATCTTAGATGGATGTTATTGATTCCTAAATTTTTCAATTTCTCGAGTTTATTATCCACTTTGAAAAAAATATGATGACCAATTAAAAAGGAATAAATTAATTTCCTTTAACTTTGTTTTGTACTGGAATGAACACTGTCACTCCAATATCACCCAGGATGGGTCTGGGCATTCCGTTCAAAATATAACGTGATCTCAAACAAATTAGGGTCATGAGAAAGATCAGCTGATTTTTGCAACAGCTGCCTATGCCTAGCCAGTTAGTGTGCTGATAGCTCATTGTAGTTATATAAAAAAAAGTACATGGGCTGCAGTATAATAAGAGGCTACCACCACAATAAACTATAGAAACAAAAATGTTGACACGAATTAGGTTATATATATATTTTAAATTATAATATAATTCAGCTGTTTTAAAATATCTAAAAGATTAATAATTTATTGATGAATAAGAACTATCTATGTTATGTGTATGTATAAAATGTAACAAACAAAACCGTTTAAAATTAGTTACTTTTTACTGTTTTTAAGGATAAATGTCTGTGACACAACGCATATACTAGCGGCCATACAAGTGATTATACTTTGTTTTAATTAATTTGGGACAATATTGTTATTTAATACATTAAAAAGAGCTGATAAACATTAATTGTAAATAACTGTAATTAAAATGTTTTTGTATTTGATAATTTAAGTATTTCTAATTGATAATTTGTTACCCTAATATGATTGCAGTGGTGGCCTCTTACTATACTGCAGTCAGTAGATGTAAAAAAATTAATGATAAGAGTGGAAATTACATTAGGAACAATGTTATAAATATTATTAATCTGTTCAACAGATCTAAAACATGCTTATTTTTCAGATAATGCCAAGAACTAAACAAGTAAGGAAGAAGACATCGGTGGCAAAATTAATATCTGCAACCCAAAAGTCTCAGGTTAACCAAAGTTCTGCTCAAGCTTTAGTTTCAAAAGAATACGAGTCACCTGAGGACTTATTGAGAGAACTTAACACTTATTGTGAGTATCAAGTTAAGGTACCATAGGCCTATTTGTATATTACATAAATTGTGCATTTTAAAAGTTAATTAATGAACAACAATTTAGAAATGAGCATTGGTATTTAAAAGAAAATCAAACTGTAAAAATAACTAGAATTTAAAGTTTCACTGCTATATAAGGTGTGTAAAGTGTCTGGAAGCACCCAATATATTCTTTTTTATAATCAAAATGAAAAATCAAAACTTTTAAAATCTCGCTAGGTATTGAGTAATTCTATGTATTTTCAGATAGAGAGATTCCTAATAATGTATCCTTTACAGCATGAAGGTTTTAAAAAGGTTCAATATTGGTCTTATTTTAATAACAGCCATTTTATAATGAATAAAGCTTATTACAAAATTCCTATATTGACCTAGGCATGCATTTAAGAATTCCAACACACTCCCCACAGGTTGTTCACTAATGTAGGCTTGAGAGGTTTATTGCATAAAAAGTAGGTATTTATTGTAGCTGTATAAAATTGTACAAAGTCAGCAAATTTTATCTCCTGTTTTAAAACATATTAAGGTGTTTACAGATATTTTAAACACCTTGTATAAAGGTTTGCAACAAGTGCCCAGCAATAAGTTTTTGAATGTTTGCAGATAGAAAAAAGAAGTTTAAGAAATATTTGTATGTTGATGGAACTTTTTTGGCATATTCAACATTTTAAGGTTGTCCATATATCAGTAATGCACACTCTGACCGTTAGGTCGCATGAGTATGATCATTTCCTGTTTTGTACCATTCTGAGATGATGATT
The DNA here is from genome assembly GCF_021130785.1 of Homalodisca vitripennis. Lineage (NCBI taxonomy): Eukaryota > Metazoa > Arthropoda > Insecta > Hemiptera > Cicadellidae > Homalodisca > Homalodisca vitripennis. Next base: position 13,808 of record NW_025781584.1, on the reverse strand, counting down.
GATCCGCTAGCCCATTCCTCCTCCACATCGAGTACTGGGAAATAGTTATCTGTGTTCTACCTGTTCTTCATCTTTATCAATCTCTCTAAGCCCTAAATCTGGCTATTTCTGTAGTAGGAGAGCACTATTTCATGTTTTACAAGTGTTCTTTTAGAAATTCATAACAGATATTTTTTATACTCAATCGGTCAACTGTTCAGTATTGCTGTCTTCATAACACTCTGAAGTTTAGTTATACACAAATAAATTTGTTATATGCATACATTTTTTATGTTGGACTGTGCAGTGTTGTATAATATAGAGTAAAATTGTTAATAAGACTATATTTACACAATATAAGATCTCCACCTTTAAATTTTACACTCTTAACCAATAAAGGGTTGCAAGATGGCGACTACCCTTATATGTGCAAACTCATGACAACACTATTTTATGAACATGCATTCTATAAAATATTAAACTTAAATTAGTGTTTAGACAAATGACTAGTTAAGAGTATTAAAATCCTATTGTCCTCTCAAATCTTCCATCTACCACTTGAAGAGTCTGAGAAGGGGTACTAATTAAGGTTGGGACACACATAACCGCACCGTGCCCGACACGTGAGTCGGCAGATTGTCGGTGTGGGCTCGGCTCGGTTACCGTGAGGCCACACATGTCCGTATGCAGTCCGAACGCAACAATCTCACTGTACTAGAACATGTTTCTTTTGAATTCGAAGTGACAGATACTTAAAAAATATTCGGAAGATTAAGTATTGCTTGAGAAAATTGTTAATATCATTGTTGTTATTTTTATTAATCGCTGTGGTCATGAAACATTGTAATGCCACAGTAAAGCTTTGTACAATCAGCTAGTATGTAAAATTTGTAAATATCATTATCTTGGTTATATTTTTTATCCCTATAATTCTTGTTCATTGTGTTTCATTGCAATGAATTTCGGTCAAATACACTATAAACAGTATATTTAGTGTTTTTTGTATTAACCCCAAGAGCTATAGTGTGATGCCAGAGAGTTTGCCATGTTGCAAGCAAGCCCTTTTATAATAATTTGTAAAACATAGTAAATATTTGTAAAATATATACTAGAGAACTTACAAAAAAAACAGATTTTACAAAATGTTTTTCTTTTATAGCTCCGAGGACAAATAATTGATTGCCAGAATTAGTCAAAAATAGTAGAAACATAAATATATTTTATAAAAAAATTAGAGTATGGTTGATCGGTCAAAATGATATTGAGTATTTGGTTAAGATAATACATTAGTGTATGGTTAGTCCTGTCTGCTAAGTTATAATAATATTTAAATAGACACGTTAGACCATTATAAAATAATTATTTATAATATAATATTTAATGTTACATGTGTAAAGCCTAATATTTGAATTGTAAATCATGCATAAATTCTTTTTGTTTAATACAGCACACTAGTTATACTAAATTTAAACTTTGAAACGTAAGAGTACATTATTTACTACATAAGCTACAATAACTCATTTTATCATTTCATTCTTGCTCGATTCCGCTATTTTTATTTTTTACCCTTTTTCTATATAGTATCCCCAACACAGGCATAGCCTCTTATGGGGTACCTAAATTTCCCTTATTTTGTAAATCTATTGGCCTAATTATTAGTTTAAAAAAAAGAAAGAAAAATCTAAAAGGATGTAACCTACTTTTTATATTTTATTACTCTAAGTACATACATTTTAAATAAAGTAAGTAGAAAACATTGTTTTTATTTGTTATTTACTGCTATTGTAAATACGTTATGTCATAGTATTATTTATTATTAGGGTAAGCACTGGCAATAATATTTATTTGTAATATTCAGTTTGTTATTATGGGGAAATAAATTATTTATTATTATTATTTATTTTTAACATGGGTTTTTCTTGCTTGAAAATCTGATTGTAAATAAAATATTTTTATTTTTACTTTAATGAAGTGAAAAGAATAAAAAAATAAAAATGTCATAGAAACATTCTAAATATGACCCTTACAAAATACCCGAATAAATGTATCAAGTAACTTCAATACATCAAACAAAAATAGATTTTCGCGCAAATAATTACATGGTTGTTATTTTTTAATCAATGAAAAATGTTTATAGATTTTTCATAATTCGAATTTAGTTGTTTAAAATCACTTAATGTACAACATGGTTTTCAAATTTGTTGTAATAAGAAAATATGCACAATAAGAAATGATGACTAGTTTACTCTAAGGTAAGAAAATGTAATACTTTTAATAATAAATATGATTTTGTATATGAACACAGGATGTAGAGTTAGTAGGCTATACTAAATAATTCACTAAAATAGAACGTGTAGAGTACTTAAATAGTTTTAAAAAGAAGAACGCAACAGTAAACAACATATGATGCCGCTCGTAGACCGCACCGTGCCCGTCAAAATTCAAACTAAACATATCGGTCACGGTGCGGCCACGACGGTCTGGTGTCGGTGCGGACAAGTGTGGACTTGCAGGTTGAAAACTGCGCTGCAATTCTTTCACCGTATGACGGCCAGCATACGGCCGACTGACGTGTCGGGCGCGGTGCGGTTATGTGTGTCCCAACCTTTAGGCTGTTGTCCTGATCTCTGTCTGCTTTATAAAACTGGCGGTACATGAGCGGTGTAACATTGAAGGTGTTAACAACTTATACTGTAGATTGAGATGTATCCTAGTTTACACATTGACTGCGGTGGACAGTTGCTTCTACTATCCTGACTGGCCTAAAGTCGGTACATGATCGGTGTCAAGTGAAGTTGTTAATGGCCAGCGACTCATAACAACTAGTTGTTTATAATATGACAAATAAAAACTGTTTGTATATATCTTTTAGAATAAAACATATTTTGATAGTGGAGTAATCTACTGATGGCGAGAGAAAAGAAGATACCTGGATTCTGGCCTATCTGAAAATTGCAGGCGCTACTACTAGTATGTTGCCGCGCCTTGTTTCGTAATTCCATTATTGTTTCACTGTTTTGATTGATTTGCGGCCTAATTGTTATGTTTTATAAGATAATTTAAATGACAGTACCGTTTTGATCAATTAAAATTGAGCAAAATTTATGTTTGTAATAAATTCTAATAATTAGGCTCTACAGTGGTTGTAAACAAACAATAATTAAAGGAATGAATTGCTGAAATTGAAGATTTTTTTATTGTTAACATAACAATTACTAATGCTCATATATGTATAATGTAAATGTAATACTTTTATGTATATAAAATTTAACATTGATACCTTACTGACTAACACAATATTGAATATACAGTAAACAAAAAACCTCTTACGCAAAAAAAATAGGAACATTTGTAATTGGATAAAAAAAATTTGCTTTAACAGCTTTACAAATACCACGTCAAAAGAAAATAATTACATTTTGCTAAAGTTGTAAATTGTTGAATATGAAACCGAGAGAACACAGTTTAATCCTCCAATGGTAAGCATGTTCGGAATAGACAATAGACAATAGACAGTTTCTTTATTCATGTACATAGAGTTACAGAATTGGCGTCAAGTAGGTAAAGGTAATAATTTAGGATATTAGTCAGCAATGTAGAAAACAGTGGATAAACCATTTTAAGCACTATGATTAATGGTTCCTCCAGTTTATAAATTCTTCAAGGGAGTAAAATGTCCTCTGTAGAAACCATTCTTGGAGTTTCTTCTTGAAGCATTTCTGTCCACTGTTTATTTTCAGATGGTCTGGAAGAATATTGAAGAGTTTAGGTCCTGCATAGCTTGGCTTCCTCTTGTACAGAGCAAGACGATGAATTGGCAGAGCATAGTTCATGGCGTTCCGGGTGTTGTAATGGTGCATTTCTCCCAGCCTTGTAATGTTCTGTGAGACAGCATAGCAGATCACTTCAGTCACAAACAGAGATATCACAGTCAAGATTTTAAGATTTTGAAAAGCTTGCCGGCAAGTAGCCTTTGGGCCTAGTCCTGCCAATGTTCTCACAGCTTTCTTTTGAAGTATTAGTACCCGTTGGAGATTCCCGATGGAAGAGTTTCCCCATACCACTAATCCATATCTTAGATGTGCTTCAAAGAGTGAGAAATACGCAGTTTTTTGCTGTGTCCAGATTGCTCATTTTTGTTATTCTTTTTAATACATATAGGCTACTGCTGAGCTTTCTGCAGAGTTGGTCTACATGTGGAGTCCAGGTTAGATTGTTGTCAATGATGATTCCTAGGTAGTTAGCTTCATTTTTCAATTCAATATCTGGCAAGCCATGTATTACTGCACTTGCTCTTCCTAAGTTCAGTTGTTGGGTTTTGCGGTCATTTAATATAAGATTGTTTTGGTGACAGTATTGCTTTGCCATGTCCAGGGCTACAAAGGAAGATATTTCAAGTTCTGGTATTTGTTTCTCGGCCACCAGCAAGGCTGTGTCATCAGCATACATCATGACTTGGCAGAACTCTTGTAGATATTTTGGGAGGTCATTAGTTAACAGAATAAAAAGCATTGGTCCAAGAACTGAGCCTTGGGGAACACCTCTGTCAATTAAAAGTGGTGGTGATCTAGTTTTATAAATTGTATTGTTTAATGTATATGCTATCTCTACTGTTTGTGATCTGCCTTTAAGATAATTTGACATCCACTTTCCAGAAATCCCTCTTATCCCCATGTTCTTCATCTTTTCTAATATAAGATCATGCTCCAAGCAATCGAACGCCCTACTGAAATCCAGGAAAAATGCACTGATGGCAGTTCCTTCCTCCATTTCATTCAGCACAAGCTCAGTGAAATTTATTATGGCAGAAGTTGTTGATCTGCCTTTGAGGAATCCATGTTGCTGGCTTGTGATGATGTTGTTTACTGTCAGATGGTTCAAGAGTCTGACAAGGACAATTTTCTCAATTACTTTGGATATTGTTGATAGGAGTGATATGGGGCGGTAGTTATCGATTGAGGTGCTCGGATTCTTTTTGAGTTTAGGAAAGACTTTTGCTAGTTTTAATGCTTTGGGAAAAATTCCTTGGGTGAAAGATAGGTTTATGATGAATGTAAGTGGAGGTGCAATTTCTTCCTTACAGTGTTTTAGTAGTATGGAGGACACTTCATCAATTCCAGAGGACGGTTTGGATTTAAAAGAAGATATGGTGTTTGTTACTTCGATGACTGATACTGGTAGAAAAGTCAAGTCAGGAATATAGTCAGTTTCTAGCTCATTTAGTTGTGGCCTTTGTTGTATCTGGCCAGCAGCAGTAAGAGTTTTCTCCGCCACTGAGACAAAATGTTGATTGAAGTGTTGAGCAATTTCAAGCGGCTCCTCAATCAGTTCATTTTTGACTAGTAGTTGAAGGTTGATGGAATCTTTTGTATTTTTACACCTTTCGTAGTTGATCACCTCCCAAAGGGCTCTTTGTTTGTTTTCACAGTTTTGAATGTAGTTCGATGTGATTTCTTTTCGCTTTTCCTTCAGTTTTAAGTCATATTCCCTTTTTCTAGCAGCTGTTTCTGTTTTATTTTCTTCTGAACTATGAAGTAGCATTCTGTCCAGTGCTTGTAAGTAGTTGTGTTTTAGTGTTTGTGTATCCTCATCAATCACTACACCAAATTTTCTTTTTTTTCTTTGACCTTAATTTTTTGGTAGGACATGCTGTATTCAAGGCTAAAATCAAAGTATTATTAAAGCTGTCATAGGCCTGATCAACTTCTATTTTGTTGTAAACGTCACACCAGGTTACGTTTGACAGTATAATTTTTAGTTGATTGAGATTTTCCTGATTATACTGTCGACGTGTTGAGGATGGGAGTCTCAAGTTCTGGGGTTGGACGTTGATTGTGCTGATTTGCGCTTTGTGATCCGACAGTCCTGTAGTGATGACATCTACGTTGATGTCTTTAGAGTTTAAGTTAGAGCATACCATGTCAATAGATGTGGCTGATATTGAGGTGACTCTAGTTGGCGGTAGCTCTAGTCTTTCGATGTTATGACTGCTCAACATATTTTCTAGTTTGTTTCTGTTTTGGTTTTGTGTCAGCATGTCTATATTTATGTCTCCCATGATGATGGTAGGGCATTTCCATGTAGGTATTTTGTCTAAGGTACTTGAGATTATATTCAGGGCATCTTCAAGGTTCGAACTTGGAGGTCTGTAGATGCCAAGAAGGTATACAGTTTTCTGCTTCACTTTAATATTGACTGCATATTGTTCACAAATCAGTTCTTCAGAGGTTGTGTCTTTACTTTCTACTACATTTCCAAGTGATTCATGAGCGTATACGGCCACTCCTCCTTTTCTCGAAAACTTTCTGGAAAACCCCCCAATTAATATGTAATCTCTTAGTTTGGTATGTAGAAGTTGGTAATCTTTTAGACTATGCTCTGTCAAGACTACAATATGAGGTTTTGTGGTGTGAAGTAAGTGGTCAAGCTGGTTTGTCTTGTTCATTAATGAGTCAATATTTTGGTGGAGTATTTTTAGCTTTTTTAGAGGGTTTATACTTTTAGTTTCAGTTGGGAGTTTATGAAGATTCTTGTAAAGGTTTTTTAACATAAGGAAGATAACATAAAAAACTTACTGTTAGTAATGTTGAAATTAACAACCCATTATTTTACATTTAAAGTTAACAAGTGTGTTCACATTCATTTAGAAAACATTTTGTTCTCTGTGCTTGTATCAGTGTCCATCGGCAATGGTACTGCTAATTCTTCATCAGACTCAGGGTCACTAGGGTCATCCGAACTGTCAGAGCTGGAACTATGATCGTCATCTTCGCCTAGTCATATGACGAACTCATATATTGCGTCTTCCGTGATGCCGTCCTTCTCCCAATACTCCTGTTCAATGTGCTGCACATGGTCACAATAATTTTTCCACTTAGCAGGAGTCACTGAGTCCAGTGCCGTTGTCGCCAAATTTGATAGTTTCGTTAAGGACACACTACCTAAAAAAATTACGTTAAGAAAATGTTTTTGCTAAGTATAATTAAGTGTCTTATTGTAATGATTACAATAATCTTGTTACAAATAAATTTGCAACTTTGAATTTACGTAAATATTATTTTTATTCTTTCGTCCAACAACAGTGCAGTTCACTTGGGCCCATAGCACTACTACACCAATATGAGACAAATTCCTCAAAACAACGAGTTCTTTTGTATAGGCTACTCTTGACATAACACTAAGTTTAAATATACAGTATATCAAATACTAGCAGCTGTAACTGGCTTTGCACAGGGTATTCTTTATAATATGTGTTTAAAAAAATATTATTTAAAAAATTTGAGTTCGTAAATAAGGACAGCTTTGTAAATTATTCACAACAGTGAATGCCTTGTTAAATAAGAAATGCGGCACCTGTGATATACTGGATTTACATAAAACGCAATACAGAAATATAAATATTTTACAAATTATTTACCTGAAGCATTGTTGTGTCGAACGTATTGTTTCACTTGAGCCCAGACAAACTCAATAGCGTTGAGGTCGCACATGTAGGGTGGAAGTCTCAACACAGTATGACCTTTTTGTTTCAGCAAGTTGTCAATCTTTTAGATCTTTCTGGGTGGCTTCAATCTTTGAACCGCTTCATACAAGACTGCTTTTCTTGCCGCCTTTTCGTCGTAGGATTCACCATGTCTTTGCAGCCACTCTATCATGACGCGTTTTGTAGCCCTTTTACTGGGTGCTTTTTATCTACCTGTTCCCCGTCATAAGGCGCGTTATCAATCACTACAACAGAGTCATCAGGTAGGTTTGGCAGCACATGCTCTTTTATCCACTTTTCAAAGTTCACACCATTCATCTGTCCATGGTAGTCTCCCGTGGAACAGTTAGCTTTATAGATGATGCAACCACTTTTCAAAAAGCCATCCTGAGATCCTATGTCCACAACGATCACGCGGTTTGCTGCGTTCATGTCCGGCAATACTCCATCCACTTCAAGACTTTGCCAACACCTTTGAAACGTTAAGTTAGAGTCAATTCACGTCTCATCCATGTAAAATATCTTCTTCTTATTGTCTCGGCACTTCTTAATGTTTCGCAGATACTCGAATCTCCAGTTGACAATGTTAGGCCTTTCAATAACCAGTTTTCTTTTCGACCCACACTTCTTTCATCTGAACCCCATGTTTTTCAGTTTACGTCGAAGAACCCACTCACTCCATACAAAATGTATTTTTTCACGTAAAACCGGTAAGTTTTTTACAGGTTGGCACAACTTTCTTTACTGCATAAAAGTCCCTAATGACATTCACAATTACTCGCCTGTCGAACTCATCTATTTTAATTTTGTATTGATCACATCTTTGACGTTTTTTACCAGGACTCATCAGTTTTTTCTGCAGGAGTGGATTTTGTTTCTTTTCTTATTCTTGTTATTGATTGTTTCGAAACTTTGCAATAGTTAGCAGCACGTTCTGCGTTCTGTTGCTTTTGCAAGAGGCACTGTTAACACTTTTGTCACTCGCTTCTTTATCACAAATCTCTATCACTCGTCTTATAACTTCCCTTTCTCTACTATGAATTGTCGCCCCACGTTTCCGAACATTTTCCATTTTAAATACAATTAATTAAAAATAACAGTACAAATACTAATAAAACAGCAACAACAATAAAGATTAAAACAACAATAACAAATCAACAATGTCTATTGAATTCAATCAATACTTCAGAACACGTGATGCAACACTGACAGACTGAAATAATGGGCGCGTCTAAGATGAGTCACACTCTGCAGGAATGCCACATTACTGAAAACAAATAACTCCATTGCTAGGATAAACAATTCGCAGGGTTGGCTGTGGGGCGAAGCGCCTGAAATTACCGCGCGGCAACACACTAGTACACAGCTGTGCGCCGGCACGGGCCAGGTCTCTTCTTTTTCTCTCGCCACCAGTATATAGTAAATAATATATACATATATACTAATATAATCATTTATATTAGTATATATAAATATAAATCTCGTGTCACAATGTTCATTTACACTAATCTCCAATATCAATGAATCGATTTCAATTAAATTTTATTGATATACAGTATTTGATTTGGTCCAACTTAGACATAAAAATAGTTTTTATTTTCATTAATAAAAGTAATTTTTTTACATTGAATTTAGAATAATTTTTTATAGACAGTTTATTTATTTCTAGTTTGTAAATTGTAATCAGCGGTTCTGTGTAAACATAGTTTTAAGATAGTGCAACCATATGTTTAATTAATTTAACCACAAGTTTCAATTTATTTACATTTATAGTCTTAAAGCATAGAGTAAGCTTGATAGTAACATCACTTCTTATATTAACCTTGTCTGCAACCGCTGTTTAGCATAGAGTAAGAAAATATCTAGAAAAGAAAATAACAAATTTTAATAAAACTATCTTTTTAGCAAATGCGTATATTTTAGCAAATGTTAAGTATGCGGGGCTTGGTTAGTACTGTAATGTTGATATAAAAGATAAAGTTACTATATAACTTGTATTAAATACTTAAAATCTGTTATAAAACCCATTTTATTTGTCTTTTGACAGAAGTTGGCCTTTGGTCTGTCCTGTATACGTATATGTATTTTCTTGAACGGGGAACCAGGCAAAATCTACTATGTAACAAAAATGGAAAGACCACAGTAAAATACATTGTCAAACGGTATACAATGTACCTTTAAATGTGTATACTTTTAAACAGATTTTCTTGATTTTGGCAAGAAGACAAACTTTACATTGGCGGTAGAAATATAATTCAATCGAACCAGAAGTGCTCATACTCGTGCAAAGACGCATGCCATCCACATGAAATTGCGGATGAATGTAGCAAATTATTGCGTAATTTTTTTATTTATGTCTTGCATACTAAAATACTTGCATTTAACTTATAAAACACATTTTTTGGATTACTTTGATTTACCCCATGTTGTGTTGTGTGTAAGGCAATATTTTATATACATCTTTCAAAAAATTAATGCGTTTTTGGTTAATTTGCTACATTTTTGTATAGCCTATATGTTGGAGTAATGTGTACATCTGATATATTTTTTCCACCAAATATTGTAATTTTGTAGTCACTTTTTAAATTTATAGATTTATAAAAATGTTATTTCTTTTTTGAGGTGAAAATTTATATGTTCCTAATATTTATATGTTCCAAAACCTTTATGAAGCAATTGGTTTTGTTAGACCTGGTGGACGATCTGAACAGGTTCTAAATATGGGAAACCATTAATAAAGAAAACTTAGGAAACGAAGACCTATGTGTAATTATCGGTGGAACTAATGATGTTGCAAGAAATGAAGGTGATAAATTCATAAACTGGAATTGAAAACGTACTGAATGAAAAGAAGAGCCATAATTTTTGTTATTGTAGATGTCCCTCACAGATATGATCTATCTGACTGGTCATGTGTGAACAGTGAGGTAAAAAAAGTTAATAGTAACCTTAAACAATTGAGTAAAAAATATAGTAATATTATTCTTGTAGAATCTAGTAAGGCAATGCATGCGACAACATCACACAAGACATGGTATGCATCTCAACACTCATGGGAAAATGTGGCTTTCAGAACAAATATGTGAAGCGGTAATAAAAATATAATCAGAAAAGAATTTGGGGACTCTTCATTCAAACCTCAACAACTTATAAGTGATGTGGATGTAATGAATCAGAAAGACTTGGGAAACGCGTTCACTTCAGAAAATGGAAGACCAGCTTGAACAGTCACAAAACCTTATCTACAGAAGAAGTTGGCCTCAACATCAATAGATATCATAAAATAAAAAATATGTCATGTTATATATAAGTAGTAAAAATGTAATAAACAGTACACCACTTAATTTAGTTCACTTAAATATTCAGTCATTAAGAAAAAAAGTTGGAATGTTAGAAGTAATGTTGAATGAATTTAATTGTAATGTTGTCACTTTAAATGAGCACTGGCTTAACTCATATGAAAAATTACTTTATGTACCTGAAGGTTATTGTTGTGGCTGACATGTATTGTAGAGAAGAACCTCATAGAGGTGGGGGCTGTTCCATATTTATTAAGGAAAGCCAATCGATTTTGAAATACTAAATGTTAATTGTGTTTGTGTTGTGTTTTAAGTATTTTTGAAGTAGTTGCTATTTGTTTTTAAAAAGTTTAACCACATAGTTTTAGTTAGTGTATATCGTTACCCCTCAGTCTGATAATAACTTATTTCTTGACAAAATTAGACAATTTTTTAAGTTTTCTTACCAGAAGAAGGTTTATGCCTGAATATGACTTAGTTATCACAGGTGACTTCAATGTAAATATTTCAGATAACTCACAAGAGTCTCAAAATTTTCTTAACCTTCTGAACATCTTATAATTTATTTTGTTTAAACAAAAATCCTACTAGAGGATTGGCTTGTATTGACAACATCATAACTAATAATGTACATAATGTAAGTGAATGCAAAGTTTTCAAACCACATATATCAGATCATGATGGCCTTTATTGTCAGATACTTAGGGAGAATATAGAAAGCAAACAGAAAGATGCATCACCTTGTAGTTTTAGAGTGCTATCTGTAAAGGCTATCAATTCTCTTAAATACATATTAAAGTGAGACTGACTGGAGCTATTTGCTCTGTGAGCGGAATGTAGAATTGCTATTTACAAATGTGTTTAGGTTATCTTAGAAATACCTTTGAGCAATGTTGTCCTATAAAAACTAATAAATTCAAACATAATAAAACAAAGCAAACAAATAAGTGGTACAACAATGAGTTGAAAAAAATTAAAGAAAGAGTAATTGTATGCTATAACTTATATGTCCAATGTAATAATGATGAGTTGGACAAAAAAAAACAATTAAAAGAACTGTATCAGAAGGAAAAAAAACATTACAGATATAAAATTAATGAGGCTAAAATGTTACACAATAATGAATTTATTGCAAATTCTAAAAACAAGTGCAAAGCAGCATGGGAAGGTAGTTAGAGAAGAATCTGGTGGAAACAGTAGAAATCTTGAGTGTCCCAATTAAGTCTAATGATTTTAATGACTACTTCATTAATGCACCAACAGAAATGAACATTAACAAACCTATTGATGTCATGGGAGCAACATTTACTTGTAAATCAATTACTTACATAATAATAATGCAAAATAAAACATTTTTTCTGGCAAGCAATAACTGAACAACAGGTTAAAAAAGATTTGTCAGTAATTTTAGCACATCTAATAGTGAAGACATATATGGGTTTATCAAATAGAATAATCAAAGAAATCATTGATTTTATAATTAAGCCATTGGTTTTTCCTTGTTCAATAGAGCCTTAACTGAAGGTGTGTTCCCAGATGTGTTAAAATTTACAAAGGTAATACCAATCTATAAGAAAGGAAAAAAGTCTGATCCATCAAGTTACAGACCAATATCATTAATCCCCGTAATAAGTAAAGTTTTTGAGGCATGTATTAAAGATCAATTATATAATTTTTTTGTTAATAATAATTTGCTTTGTGTTGAACAGTTTGGTTTTTATACCAGGTTTGAATACAATTAAGGCCGTTGAATGTGTTATTAATTATGTTTTGAACGGTTTTGAAGATAAAATATTGACATGTGCTACTCTGATTGACCTGACCAAAGCTTTTGATTGTGTCTCTCATGAAATATTATTGTAAAAATTGCAATGTTATGGTTTTGGGGGGTGTGGGAACTTGGCTTAATGACATCCTTACTTGTGTAACAGGAAAACAAATGGTATATCAAAATAATGATGGATCTAATTTTCAATTAATTAAATCTGGTGTTCCCCAGGGATCTGTATTGGGGACCATTCCTATTTTTAATAGCAATAAATGATTTCCCAGGTAATATACCATGCAAATCGGTATTATATGCAGATGATACTACTTTAGTTTGGAGTGGAAAAGACATGAGAAAATTGCAAATAGAATCAGAATGTATCAATGAATATTGCAGAGAGCTGGTTTAAAACAAATCATTTAAATATAAATAAAAAAAAGACAGAATCAATTATTTTTTCACTAACTAAATTAACTGAAGCAGAGTCCTATTAAACTACTTGGCCTAATACTTAGACAGCAGTTTGAAATGGGATGTACATATAAAATACCTTTGCAAAAAGCTATCTAAAATCATTTATTTACTAAGAAAACTTAAACTGTGTGTTAGTTAGTGATATGTTGATCAATGCGTATTATGCCTTTTTCACTCTCAGATTGTATATGGCGTTACTTTATGGGGAAATAGTACTTATATGGAACAAGTTTTTAGATGGCAAAAATATGCTATACCGGACCATAAAAGGACTGGACAATCGTGAATCTTGTTTTCCCATTTTCAAAGAATTAAAAATAATGACACTCCCATGTTTATATATATATTTCTGTCTAATAAACGTAAAAGAAAATTTGCATAAATATAAAATTAGATCTGATATACATAACTATAACACAAGAAATAACTATGCCCTAGATTTACTACCTGCTAGACTTACAAAAACAAATAACAGCATATTTTGCATGAAAAATCGATTATTTAACAAATTGCCTCAATCCGCTCACACTGTCTCTGTTAATAAATTCAAATATTGCTTGGAAAAGTGGTTAAAGGAACAAGTTTTCTACAAGGTTGATGACTATCTAGCTACTGATTATGGTAAATTTAAGGACATCTTTTACTAATTTTTAATCAAAGCTAAATTCAGATTAGATAGTTAAATGTATGTATTTTAATGAATTTTGATGTAATGTATATAGTCTATTCACTGCTCATTGTTTTAAATTTTATTAGTTTATGTTTTTGTGTTTTTAACTGTTGTCTAATTATTTATTCATAAATG
>NW_025781583.1:0-39704 GCF_021130785.1 Homalodisca vitripennis | reverse complement strand
CAATAGACCATTTAATCTGTAAGAAATTATAACATAGTTTCAATAAGAATGGATCTAGTATTAGAACAGAAATTTTTTAGAGTTCTGTAAGTTCCACATGCACTTGTGGTTATATCATTATTTTTCTATACGTCATATGTTTTTTTAACAGTATTTAAAACCATCAAATAAAACAATTGTATTTTTGGAAAGCTTTGAAATTTAAAATTTTTTGGAATCATAAGTTTGAGAACTAAATTTTTAACACCAGAAAATGTTGAAGGTTCTTAGGAATTAATTGTATGTTTTTTTTACATTTAAACCTTACTGGACCAAGCGTATACCTTTTCTCCCCCTTTCTTACATCTTACGAGTAACTGAAAACTAAAAAGTTTTATCGACTGTGTAACGATACATTATGTTTGTTGGTCTGAAAATTCTACTGCAGTCAAAAAGGGCCTACTCCCATAATTATAACTACTTCCAATCTAGAGTATATTTGAAGCCGTAGTGCTGTCCATGAAAATATATAATATAGAGTTGTAGAAATGTCTTTTTCGTTCAATAACCATATGTATTTACCTTAAAAATTACATTATTTCGTTCTAACGTTTTTCTCTGGCTTTATATTAAAGCTTGCCGCTCATAAACGTGTATTTAAAAAGTTCACTTCGGCCAAAAGTTTACAAGCGTTCTTCCATATGTTGTGAAACAACTTAAAACCTTGTGTAAGATTGTTGCTTAAGGAAAAATTTTTAAGCTTTTAAATGTCATAATTGAGGCAATGTGTGTTTAAAAATTCCATCTTTGTTCCATTAGAAATTCATCTTTCTAGATCATAAAGAAATCTAAAAATGAAATATAGTTGTTTTATTGGTTAATAAACTCCTTCTCAAACCCATAAGAAGATTTTTAATTTCTAGTTATGCTTTAAATATTCTATTTAAGTCATGAGGCATAGTTGTACAAAATTTATTTTATCTTTCTAAGTTATCGCTAATTTGGATAACTAATAATGAGTGACAGTGGGCTTTTCCTTTTATAATTAGAGGCTTACACTATAAAAATTCAACTTATTTATATGATCATTAAAAACTCTGAATCTTGTTGGTAAACAATAGGATAAATGTTTATTTGGCAGCTGTTTTGACAACTGACTGAGTAATTTGACAGAAAACAAATTTTATTTGTTTGCTGACTTTAGAGTTAGAACTGCCACGCTTGTGTTGTTTTCTTAATTTAATTTTGTAGTTTATTATTAGGAAATGAACAAATGGTTTAGTTGTATATCTGAGTACATGAAAATGGATTAGAATAACGTAACGAAAGGAAACAATAAAACAGACAACCATTTTAGTTCTACTCTCAGAACTACATGAAATTCTCAAACGTATAGTATTTATGGACTCTAACTATGGTAATGTTTGTATTCTAAATTCTTTACAGCCAAGGTGTTTAAAATATACAGTGTACACATTTTTGCCTTAGCTCTAGGTTCTTGGATTAGAACATATAAACTAGGTTATTATATACAATAACACAATTGGTCGATGTTTTTAACAAATAGATTAGATACTAATAGTTTTTGATCAAAACTATTTTAAATTTAAACTTTGATGGCTATTATATGTTATAAAAATATTATGATAAATTATAAAGTTTAAAATTCTAATATAAAAAGATACAATTGAACTATTACAGGATTGAATTGGTTATTAAAGCGAAAACTGTTTGTTATTGTTGATATTCATCACACGCAAAAACATTTTACTACGAATCAGTTTTTTATTTCTAAGGTTCACAAAAAATTTATGTAGAGCAATTTTACAAATAATTCCAGTCCCATTGTCCCTGTGAAGTTTTAAACATATTTTAATCAGAATGCTATATTTGAAATTTAAATAATTCTGTGTTAATGAATGACAAAACCCAAATTAGTGGTCGTCCTTGACTACTACATTATTCACAAAACAGTATTAAATACATAAGTATGTTAATCCATCTTGACGTGCCATTGAGGGATTAAGTTATGATTGATACAATTTTTAACTCTTTTTACAGATTGTAAAGGTGTGGTTTTCATTTAGTTGCTAAATGAAAAACTGTTAGATGTGTATTACTATAGTCTGTTTAAACTACAATTTCAAAAGTTTTACCTTAGCAGTTTTGACTTTTAAATGAAGATGGATCACCTTGCGAAATCAGTTTATGAAAGCAAATATTTCACGAATAATATCATTATTATATATATATATATATATATCATTTTCTATATAAATATATACTAATTTTAATAATGAAGCGTAGTAAAATTACCTTTTTCGATAGGTCTTGAGTAATTTTTTAAATTAAATATTTTAAAACATCTCAAACTAAGTAAACTTTACTTTTTCAGAAGAAAATATAAACGTAGCCTGTCAGTCATAAAATATTATATTTTATATGATGATCAGTTTCGAGCGGCGACTGTAGGTAAAAAATTGCCTCCATGTTAAAAAAAAATAGCTAATTACAAATAATATATTCAATTTTCAATAAATATCTGAAAGGTAGAAATAATTTTAGCGTTTGTAAGCGTTACAAGTTAGTTATCTAAGCTTTTGGTGTACAGACCACTAGAGAAATAGTTAATGAGCTTATCAAGATTTTAAATTTTTATTATTGAATACATTGACTTGCTAGTAGTTATTCAGAGTTTTTGCGTCACGTGACTTCATTAAAATTATAGTAATTTATAAAGTTCAAAGCTGCGAAATATTTAATTATTTAGAGGTAGACGTAAGTCTATTTCAGTGTTTAAAACTATGTAAAAGCTTGTTAATGAAAATTTCGTTTTTATTCCATAACCACCCTGCCTTGATAAAATTTAAAATGGTAATTTATGACCAAGTTCGTGTAGTAAGTATAGAGAACTTGTATTATTTAAGATTATAATACTCTTAGATTTGATAGCTAATTTGAACTGTATTGGGCGCACCTTGGTTTTTGTGTGTTAAAAATTATGAAGTACCAATTGAGTATGATCTACTCAATTAGAGTAAATTGATGATCATCAACAGTTTTATATACCCCTAAAATCGCTAACCTATCAAAAGGGTTAAGAATTTATCAATTTTTTTTCTCAGTTGACAATTTTTAGTTTGCTATACCTAAAAATAAAAGTATATAATGTTTTATCACCATCAGCAAACCAGGTCAAAGAATTGTCCACCACAAAATCGGATTTATATAGTTGGATGAATCTGAAATCAATTCTCAACGATACTGACGCAATGAAACATATCGATTATTATTATTATTAGTGATATCTTCATATTATAAAGTTTTCTCTTCCTTTTTTCAGTTTTATATAACATTGGTGAGCCTTTGACATTGATCAGGAATCAAAATTATATCTAGATGGTGTCTATAATATATTTAAAAATGTAATATAGTAACTAAAGTTTTAACAACTTTTTCATAAAGTATTGAATTTAATGAGGATTATTGAAAATACTACAAATATTTTTATTCATACATTCAAATACATATTAGAATATCGCTATTCGTAAAATACTTATTTAATCTTGCATGTGAATCAGACAAAAGAGGTAAATAAAACACTACGTAAATAAATACTGTAAGAGTAGATAAATTAAAAACGTGTGACAAATTTTTATGCGTTATTTACTCTTTTATGTACATAATAATTATAGCAATCGATTGATGAGTCCTTATATTATAGCAATCAATTGATCACAAATATTCCTTAAAATTTCTTTAGACTTGTTTTTGTATATCATGAAAAGTTTTTTTATATATTATTTTTGTACTCTGCAATAATGTTTTTTAATACTTTCTTTAAAAAACTCCTAGTCATTAAAATAGAAGTACAATATATTTTACTAATTATTTGGAATGAAATAAATATTTGAAGCGATTAAAAGAGAGGATAAAATTTAGAAGCATATCATTACAAAATTTTGTTTACGTATATTTAATCAATATATTTTCACAAAAATTAGTACACATTTGAAGTTTTATTATTCTCTCGATTCATTTAAGAATACTTGATATTTAATATATGTCTTATTCTGGTATACATATAAGAAAAAATCTCATAAGCAACAGAAATGGGCCGAGTTTTTACATTTTTTATGTGTCCCAACAGACTTTTAAAACTAGGCGTGGTATCTGTTATGAGTGGTGAAGGAGGGGAAAATAAATAAAATGCCTATGTGTAGGTTCTTCCCTATAATTTTTATGGAGGTAATTGTACAATTAAATTTAAGTTACATTTAGGTTGAAAAATAATTACTCGTATAATAATAAAAAAAATAATAAATAATAAATTACTCCTATTATTGTGCATATTTTTACTTGTATACATGATACTCCAATGAGTTCTCAAAAACTTCTCAAAAACTCAAAAACATCTCAAAAACTCAAAAACAAAAAAAATATACAAAGTTATGTATGTTTTGATTTAACTATGCGCTGAAATATTTTTAAAATTTTCTGAAAATAATCTTTAAAATTGCAAAATGAAAAAATTGAAGACTTTGAACACGTGTATGTATCCATCAAAGGTAATTAAACATTCGTGCTTCTCGACCTGTAAAACCCCAGATACAATTTATTATTTAAATCCTCAGAAAAATTATAAAAGGGCGAAGGATAATTCATATTCCTTTAATTAAGAACCTATAATCAGCGCATTCAGTCAACTAGTAACACTAACAAAGTAAACAAATCTCGAAGCCATAGTTATTGATTTATAAGGCAAAATAATTTTCTGTTATGTGTTCGAATATACTTTTATTGACAAAATTAGGAGTCTTGACTGTTTAAAATAATTGAAATAAAACTACTTTTGTTGATTAAATAATAAAATTGAGTTACGGAGTTGCTTTTTTTCAGAAGTATTCTAAGTTTCAAGAAAGTTTTTGTTGAAAAGTTGGAATGGATACAGTTTACGTTTCTTTTCTTGTATAATTCATTTCACTACTGGTGAATATCAAACACCCTGGTGATATTACGGTAGTAAATATCATTTCAAGAAGGAAATACATTGAGACATGTAATCCCAGTGAGAAAATGCAACAGCCTTGATGTGTTTTTCGCTAGTAATAACAGTTATTTAAAATAAATTATTGTATCCTTTCACAAAATTTACAGAAATATCTCTCATGGGTGGCATATTTTTTTATTTTAAATTATAAAATATTTTCACTTCGAGTATAATTTATGTATTAAACCTTGTTTCAGAAAAAAAACTGTAACTATAATTTACATTACCAGAGCTATATATTTACGATGTTTATTTTTTATTGATTGGTACTAAATTTATATAGGAGTATGCCACAGCACGTGTATCAGGCACTGTCCTCAAGTGTATAGCTTATTTCCTTATCTGAGGGACTGCCGACAGTAAAACGGAGAGGCAATCAGACAAAAAACAAATTTTTACAGTTACCAGTTATACAAAATAGAAATTCTGCAAGCCTTCTGAGCGATGTACTTCAAAGAACGTCAATCTAGTAGACACACACCTTCATAGAACTAATTCTTGTCAATGCATATTTGAATTTTCTAGAAAAATGTATAGTCAACAAATATATACTTCTCGAGATATCATACAGAAAATTTGACCATGTCTTTTTTATGAGGCTCAGGTACACGTGAAATTTCAAATACATATTTCGATAACTTCTTAAGATATCCAGGTGAAAAGAAACACACCGGCAGACAGACATGAATATAGACAGTAGTTAAGTATTTCTAGAATTCTGGGATTTGCTAACACTCAGCCTTATATTGCATATAAGGAGTAATCATAGTACGATCATTCTAACTCATTATGCCTGGTATTCATCATAAATGTCAGTTTATTAATTTTCGTTTATTGTTAGAAACATTCCAAAGCGTTATAAACAAGTTTATGTAAATAGTAAAATACAAGTAATACCACCTTGTTTTACGTATATTACAAATATTTGTTAATAGTAGCTTAATTTCTACTGCAGTTGTTAAAACACAGGTCATAACTAAAGCTAAGGAACTGGATCACAACCACATCAACTTCAGAATTGATTTCCACTTCACTTGTTCTTCAAATTCCGACTTTATCAAGCTCACTCAAAGGTACTAGTGGTGAGGGAGCGTGCTTCATTCTCGAAATGTTGCTAATAATAGCAATAGAAGTGTCTATAGTCAAATTCTTCCTTACAAAATGTTACTTTGAGTGTCTTAGTACACTAAAGGTAAATAATAAAGATTTATGTATTATGATTTAAATAACCTAATCAGTTGTAAATGTTTTATATTTTTTGAAAACACCCAGCAGTAAGATACAAGAAATCAAATATATTATATTTTTATATAAGTTATGAAGTAGTAAGTTATGAAAACGATGTATCGTTAGTTTGACCTTACATTATATTCATTTTAGATTAATTTCTGCTAAAATTAATCCCATATATATCAACATCATGTTTGCTACATTTGGACGCAATGAAAATCAGAAATACAGGCTAGAGTATGAAAAATTCATTATACGCAATACACAATAATTTAATACTCTTAAGTGCACATGATGTAATTTGCACCGCTTCCTACGCCGTAATAACTATAATACCAGCTCCCTATTTAGGAGAATCAGTCGAGCTCCTGTTCCCATAAAGAGCGGCTCATCAATGACGTACTGTAAGTCTACTAGGTTAGTGCTAACGCACCTCATCATACTTAGCACCGCACCACGATTATAAAAATTATTAGAATCAGTTCTTTACCTAGGAGAGATAGTCGAGCTCGAAATCTCAAAGCGAGTGGATTATTACCGACGAATAGAAACTCTAAAAGGTGAGTACTTAATTCATTTAAATCTAATCCCCTCGAATGAATCTAGTTCTAACATCACGAAGAACACAGTAAAAATATTTATTTAAAATTACATTAAAAATAAAGAGGAATATTTATTAACTACGCATTTTTCTAATGTAACTAAATAAAAACGATATTTTTTTGAATAATGAATAAATTACAAATTCAATACAGTGTCAAAAAAAGGAAACCATCAGCAATGAAAATAAAAAGTAAAAGAATCGTGTTAATCACGCTCAGCAAAATTTTATTCGGGGATATATTTAGGCAGAATCATGGCTTTTTACACAAAAAAAAAGTAATTATATATTTTAATTATTATAATTATTTACACTCATTTATTATTAATTGTATGTGAAAGAAATGGGAAATATAACAAATCTATTGGAATTGCAACAGAATAATGGGTTGGGCAATACATTAAAGTTCCACATTTAATAATATTGTTAGCAGGATAATTAAAAACCAAAATATACCGTATGAAACACTATATTTTTAAATTTGTATATACATTTTTAAATTTTATATACATTATATATACTGCTCGTTTCATGTAAAATTTGCTATATATATATATATATATATATATATATATATATATATATATATATATATATATATATAATTTCAATAAACATTGAATCGCAAAAAGTACTTGCTCCGCCGGGAGCAAGTATATATATATATATATATATATCTATATATATAGACTAGTAATATATATATATATATATATATATATTACTAGTCTAAACTTAAAATATATTAAAAGATGTAAATTTTACTGGAAACGTAAACAGTTTAGCAAAGAAAATATTGAAAAAGATACGACTAATCCATAACTACTTCTGTCTTTGAAATTAAATTACGAAGAGAAGGATTTACTGAAAGTAATCTGGGCAATGGCCTACTAACTGATAGATTTACTTTGGTCACTCTTAATTCTTCTAATAATGATTGCTAATAATGGATTTCACTAAAAAAAATTTAAATTAGCCTAATATAAATTTCTAAATTTTTTTTATTTTTTAACAAACAAAGTATTCAAACAACTGCATAGTAAAACGATATGAAATACAGAATCGGAGAGTAATATTTTTCAAGTCTATCGACAATATGTGTCCTATTTGGTCTTTGAGTTCTCTGAGTTATATTTAAAGTAAAATATGAGTGGTATCTCCTTTATCTCTTTCTGTATTTATTTCATTCAGTAAAATATGTAGTCTTTTTAAGAGGACGCTTTAGTTTTTAAAATTAGCTTCTTTGTTTGTCTTTATTAATATTAAGGTTAGCTCAGGTTGACGTGTGAGGATCTGTGAATCCACCCCAATAACCCAACGCAAAAAAATATTAATTTTAAGTATTTTGTAAAATTTAAATCATTGATCTACCAAGTCACCTTATGAAATATAGAGTTCTTTTACAACATGAGCCTTTCTGCAAAGAATTCACCACAGCTTATGGGGCACTGTATTGCATATAGGTTTGTAGATTCTGAGTGTAAAAGGGCTTACGGTGAAGAAGGACGCAATTGTGAAGTAGAAAAATAGTGTATTTGCTGTTTATAAAATCTGCATTGAAGATATTTGTGCCTTCACAGTATGGTCTTCAGAGCCAAAAACCTCAAAATCGTATTACAACAAATACGCTGTCATTTACTAAATTGAAGATCATTGTACTATAAATGAATATTTGTGTCACAAGATTAAGCAGACTGTAATAACACTCATCCAATTGTCGTAAAATATTAGTATGAGGTAGAGCTTTTGGAGAAACTTTATTTAGTTTTGCCAACACTATACCGTTCCTAGCTTATTTCTAGATGCCAGTCCCATAAAGCCAGTCGTAATCTACGCAAATACACGGTGTCCTTTCTTGGGTGGCTTGCAAGGTGAATTATAAATTATAGTAGCTCCAATGATCAATGTAATTCCTGAAACCTAACTATTGTTTGTAACAAATTACTGTTAATTTTTTAATATAAAAATTATGAAACTGTACCGTTAATTGGTTAATTAACTTTCATATAATGTAAATTTCGCAATCTAGTCAGCCAATATAATTTAATATTATTTTATCCAATGTTCCGGAACTAAATTATTGGGCGGAGTAACTACCTAAATGGCACGCCTATGAATATTTTCTTCTAACCCCCTTTATAGCAGCCCAACTACGTGACCGATCACACCTCGCGCGCTTTGTCCGTAAGTAAAATTTATCTTTTTCGCATTATTAAATTAGCCCTCTGATGGCCAAACGTATAAAGATGAATGTAACGTAAAGTAAAGTTGTAAATAGTAAAGTAACTTACCCTTGAAGATCTTTTATTTGCTTGATTGATATAGATAAAAGTTGTGGCGTCATTCTTATGGCGAACACGTTGTTATAAATAGTAATTTGTATCATTGAATGGCTAATACCGTAGCGAATTTGTTTTAGGCGAGTTCACGTAGTTCACGTAGCTCACGTACCTGATGTATCTCACGTGTTGTGTGAGTAGATGGCTACCAGTTTCCCAACTTTCTACTCCTATTCTAGAATTAAACCGTTCTTAGACTGCAGCTTCAATGTCTCGTGCCATGACGCCGACACCCGGGTTGTGAGTCTACATATTGCGAAGGGAAGTGAAATCTTATTGTTTTATAAAGTAGAACATCTTAGGCATAATTCCAGAGAACATTGGATATTTTAGGCCCACAGAAGATATTCGTTTTTAGTTCTTGTGTTCTAATTGGCAGCAACGTGGCATTACATACTTTTCCTTTACCATCCAAAAGTGGTGCTTGTAAGTTTTCGTAACTGAACTTATAGGTAAACTTTTCATTTCTAGTATTTATTACTACGACCTCAGAAGTCACCAACCCTCATGTGTTATCGTCCAACGGTACAAAAAAGTATGTTTACACAGCACTTTATTGTGAAGTGAAAAAAATAACCGCCAGCATTTACATTCATATTTTTCTAAAAGATTTTCAATCGCATTTATTCATTATTTACCTGTGAATTGATCAAATATAAGTTATCTTCGTTTAGAAAAATAATTTTTTGAATCATTTATATTATTTTTATGGTCCCTTATAACAGTCATTTAACGATTAACAGTTCAGTATCAGGGATACAGCATCAGTTAAGGGTTTTAAAACCAATTAACTCCTTAATTTTGTGCCACACGTATTAGGAAAACTAGAAATTCTTAATAAAAGAAAAATATAAATGGGTCTAACTGTTTGGGTGTTTTCTTTTTTAATACATTTTATTCGAGATTTTATCATGGTTATCGCACATTGACATTTCGATCAATTATGAATTATTTATGTGAAACGTTATTTTTAATGCACTATAACCTAGAATATAATCTATTTAGTACCGGTTGTGTACCGACGACATAAAATTCATGTAAACAACCGTCTCTGACAAACACATAAGCTTAATTACATAGCTAAGCTTAGCACGTTGGGTGATGGGATTAGGGACCCACGTGAGTGGGAGAGATATATTGATGGATTCTATAACGTGAATGCAAGGATCTTACTTAATATATCGTCAAAATAAATCGGGATTAAAAGGCTGAGCTTTTGCTATACTAGCAGATCTCTTATAAAATAAATGTATGAAATATAAATAAACATACAAGACAGATTCGTTAAATATAGCAAGAAAAAGATGCTTAAAAATGTTACTAACTGTTACCCTCGGATGTTTACAAAACTTTTTAACTCAGTCCGTAGCCTACCTATTTAAAGCAATGATAATGTGTTATGATGGTTCCTTATTATATTTTTAACGTCAGTAGATATTCCATGAATATTTCATTATTAATCCTTTGATGATCAGATGTTGTTAAAGTAACTCCTTTATTGGACTTTGGGATTTTTTCCTCTACAGGATCATTCGTGGGTTAAAATTGTATACTTCCGACGCCACTGCTCAGTTTTCATTGTTGACACTATCAATAAAATATATAAATAGGTGATATAGTTAAATCGGTTCTATGACTATGTTAGAGAGCTTGTTGTAAATTCAATTAGCATGTTTATTTAGTTGAATTTTAAGATAGACTGAAATAGCCAACAATGAAAATATTTTAAAATTATTTGCTTATAATGTCACAGGAAATAATCTCTACGTCTATATCCGCCTAAGCGATTTGAACTGTATAATAAAATTGTTTTGCCATTGCTGGTACATTTGTATTTGTATTAAGTAAGCTATTCTAGGAAAGTTTAATTTTCTAGAATTTCGGCGTGGGTCAGCAATAGTTTTGTTTTATTGCTTTCGGCTATAATTATAGTACATAATGTAATTTCCGGCTTACCCAGGTTATCTAATTATAATTCTACAGCAAGTATAGTGTATTGTGGTTCTGTGATCCAAAAATACACATATCTCATGGGCAAGATTTCTTTAAAATCGTATTTAACTAATATGCATTACTCAAGTAATGTAATTAATCTAATTCTATTCTAAAACTATTTTCTGTAAAATTTTATTCTAAAGCCGTGGGTTTTCTTGTTTCCATTACCATTTCTTATAATTTACAAAATTTCAATGCAAATATTAAATGTTTAATATGTAATATATTATTTCTAGGCGCAAACCTTTTCCACTGTATTTTACAGTTTTTTTCTTATTTCCTCTATGTAGCCTACCATAGTAATTAGACGTTTTTAACGTTTTCTACAGTTGGAATATATATATATATATTAATATATATATATATATATATATATATATATATATATATATATACATACATAGTATAATCTATGATATAGGACAATTTGATAACAAATTTGATTTGTTTTACTATTTTTTGCTACAAATATTTCATTTTATTTTTCATGTATAATATGCATAAATAGATAGATATTGTCAGACTCGGATGCATTGTATCGTTGGAACAATTAATTATAGTTATTACTATTAAATAATTGCGAACGGGCACTATAAAACGACTAGTGTAATTCCTATATCGATGTAGTACAGTACTATGTAATACATATGAACCATATGTTCATAAACATTCATACAAACATACTATTACTCTATTTTCTGTTATGTGAAATTAAGAGTGTTTTATATTTTACAAAACACTGCATTAGATTAGACGTACTCTGTAGTATAAAAAAACCTTACGGAAGTCATGTTCGGCTTTGTATTCTTGATGGAAATCAACAAGGTTTTAATATAAAATGCCCGTTTTATTCTTCCGCAATTGTAATTTATTTTTAAATCGCTTTCGCAGGCAAAAAGAACGTCTCAACCGACGAAAGCGCTTTTGCAATGAATTAAAATTTTAGAGTAATAAAAAATGACTTTTATATTAAAACCCTACGGAAGTCTCGGAAAAGATTAAAACCGTAGAAGAAAGCGTGAAGCCTATATTCCTCTGTGTGGAATCCTCAAAACTTGCGCAGCGTGTTTTTATCACAGCTTTATGAAGGTGCATAGTTATGAAAACAATAACAACTGTTATAAGTTGTACGATTTTTAACATATATTTCTATGAAAAATTTTGTTATGCTATTTACTATTAAACTGTTTCCATGGAAGCTTTTGCATTTGTTGTATTTCAATAAATTTTGACGGGTTTATTGAGAGACGCGACAGTGGTGATTGAGAGTGGTGAGCGACATTATTTGATGCTCAAATTGAATTACAGTTTTACATACAATTGTTAGTATATGTGTTAGTTTATGTTTGAGATGTGCGGATAGATAGTAAATAAACAGACGAGCAGACAGAAATAAAATGTTTGGATGATACGCTTTAACCAACCATCAGCCAATGACACTTTGGTCTTGAATTACCCGTGAACCCATGATCTTACTTCCATCTGGCCGTATACATTAATGATCTTGCCGTATAAAGTACGGTACCAAAGTTACTTATATAGCTGTATGCAGTATAGGGAATTCGATGTATACAATTGTGTGCAAAGTCCCAGGTAACGGTTAATGTTTCACGTAGATATTTAGAGACTGCTATCTGTGATAATGTTTAAATTAGTATAAAAGTATAGACTAACGTGCAGACTGATGGACGGACATGAGATACCCAGAGCAGGAGACAGACTCACTACCCCCACAGTACAGTAATGACGTCATTACTGACATGTTCTTTTCATGTTTAACTCGATAATATAATTAGTAGTTAAACATTAGAGTTTTAAAATATTGATTCAAGCTCTAATTTTGTTCTCACATGTAAGACAATGATTGAACTAGTATAAAGTTTAGACCAAAATGCAAACTAGTGGACCTATGTAATGACGTCTTATTTTACGCTAAATAAAAAAAACATCTGTGGAGTTTGCAATAATCACACTGAGAGATAACACACTTATTGTTTTATTTTCCTACATAGTTTAACATTATTTTTTATCTTAAATACCCATTCACAATTGAAATATTATTGAAATCTGTTGCCATAACTTACGTTATTATAATAAGAATATAAATTTTAGATAAAAATGTTTATTAGTGACAGTAAAATAGGTCTTCGAGTTCAAACCACGTCTAAAAATTGATTTCACAAATCAATTCTTGAGATATTTCGAACTTGAATTGGAGAAAACACCTCCTGTACAACAAGGCAAAGTATTCATATATCAGTTTATTTCATATACATTGTATTCCACAACATGCAACTTTAAAATCGAATAAAAACTTAACATTAATGAAGTGTTTGAAGAAAATAATTAAAAATGTTTAGGCAAATAAATAAATGAGATAACAACTTTTTTGAAATAAACTTGCCAATGAATTCTTCCTAGTCGCTCTTTCCGTTTCTGCTCGTCTGACAGCATTATGAGACATGTTGTTATCAGACAGAAGTTCATAAAAATATCACTGTTCTAATTTTTTCCACTTTTTCTCGGTTATGTATTCCTATTTTCAGTAAAGTCGTTTATTTCTTTGCTTAAAAATTTATTATATTCTACTTTCTAAGAAACTTTTACTGATTACGCAACCATGGAATAGTACATTGCATTTATTAGAAACGTATCAGATCCATGTAATCAAATTTACATACATTTCATCATTCCAACTGAATCAAAAACAATTTGATTTAAATTAATACTTAATTAAAAATGTTCGCTCATTCAAACAGATTAGGAAATTTCAATAGCGCTTTGACAGTATAAAGCAAATGGATGGTAGGAGGAAAATAAAACTTGTGTATAACTCATAGTTGATTTTAAGAATAAGAAGTGATGGTAAAAAAACACCTTTCCTGCTCAGTCGGCAAGAAGATATATTTCACGTTACCTTCATGGTCCTAAAATGGAAAACGGAAAATACTTTATTAATTTAGATATTAAAGGTATAAACACTAATGGTATGTTCACTCCCTGCTATCAAGTTCATATAGTAGTAACTGTTTGTTTAAAGTTTGTTATTGATGACGGAACTTATGAAAGGATAAAAGGATTTCTGACGTTTCCTGTTGTTATATGTTATAACACAAAAAAGGTATCACACAATGTTTCGAGTATTTGAATCCATCCTCTTCGTCAGGTTGAGAGGCATTAATACATTCAAACATAAAGAACAGAAAGAAGAAAAGAAGGGAAAGAAATGCCTTCAAACATACACAATAGTTGCTTAGAATCCAGTCCAGGCATTTTAACTGTACACAGTTCAAGAGTACAGCCACCACATAAGCTAAGCTTACAGTGGGATACTAACAAGAATATCCATGTAAGCTCTTTTCATCCGCACCGCGTTGGAATATCTCAAAAAATTGGGCAAGGAGGCGATGTTTAGGAGGGGGAAGTGGTAAAGGTAAACCGTATCAAGCCCTGTGTTTTGGTCCTAGACCTTTGTGTCATGGTGTCTGTACGAATATTTTTGGCTGAGGTTTGTTTAATTTGTGTAATCTTTTTAGGTTTCCTTGTTATTTATTTTAATGTGTGTAGGCAAAATGGTTTAACATATGAACGGTTCAACTAATTGTACACCCATAAAAACTTCAATATAAACATCCAAAATCGTGATAGTTTTTAGAAATATGCCGCAAGACTTATCGAAAAAATATAAGAAATGCTGCTTGTAATCGCGTAAAAATTTTAAGATAAATGACCATTCACATTTTTTTATGAAATATGCCAGTTAAAATTATTTCCCTATTGCGAAGTAATGCTATCATAAATCTTTTTAAAAGAAAAAACCGGGTGATGAACTCAACTAAGTTAGTTTTAAATACTGTATGTGTAAAACTTTTATTATATAACTATTTATTTTATACTGTAAGCATTACTTTTATTAAAAACCTAACTATTTATATTGTGTAAAAACTATTCCTCCAATACTGAATACTGCTTAAAACTGTGTACGGGATATACAATATACGTCAGGCCGAATATTTTTTGTAAATTAATAAGGAATTGAAAATATGACGTTTGTATCGCTATATGTTATAGGGACTGACATAACACAATTTTTTCAAACTTAGAATTGGCGCAATGTTTTAACATATATTACATTTGTTTTAAATTATCGTTTTCGGTCTATGTTAAAATTTATTAAAGCTAAACATTTTACTGGAATTCGTACGGCCACCATATTGAATATTTTCCTATTGATACTGAGTAACAAACTCATTCAAGCTATATGCAGGAGCGGACTTTGTACAAATTATATTCTGTATAATTAAATGATTACGATAGCTGTCGTATTCCTCAAGTTTGTGTGAATCCAGTACATAAGCAGACACGTACAAATGTTTTGACTATGAATGTTTAGGATACTTGGAGTTATGATAGCAGTAGATGCAAAAGAGTTCCTGCACATTCTATAATGAGGGCGATTGAAGTAGGTACCGGTAGCTTTATACTAAATATATCTAAAAACAAGCATTTTTCATAAAGTAAAATTTCGGTGATTTGTTTTTACATTTCCTACTAAAATTAGTACATTACAGATTCCACATAACTTGATTTATAATAAATGTTAAGCAAACGCTTCCATTTTTTTCTTTTTAATGGGTTTATATGGACACAGAAATAATGAGCATAAACTATATGTTACTAAACATTATAATTAAGGATGGGCAAATTAAATCTATGAGTTGGCAACTGGCCAGATTGTCTCCGTAAAATCTCCATCGCAATCTGATTATAGAGAGAGGAGAAAAGTGTGAATTTGTTGTAACTTCCCTTGTATTTTATCCTCTAAAATGCTACTGTTTCTGCATCCAAAGTAAGTCATTCAGACGTTATATTGTTTTCTTATATATTTCAGAATAAGATCGTGGCTAGTTTGAAATAGACTTTAAACGTAACGATCAGCTACTTTATAAAAAAATAATTTATAATTTGCAATATAAATTACTTACAACAATACAATATTTTTTTGATTCTCATGCCAATAACCTTATTTGATGTTTACTTAGTATTATTTGTCACCCAAATTGAATACAATTTTTTACCCAAATTTTACCCGTATATTCAGTTTTTGTTTATTTCCCAGTTATCTTATTGACATGTATAAGTAATCATAAAACAAGTTTAAAGAATCCTAAAAGGTAACAAACAAAATTTTTTGCTTGTTTAACAAGCCACATATTAGATCCCACATTTAAGCTCATTTAAGCATATATACCATTATTATTTTAATTGTAGTTTTTTCATTGTTGAAACTAATCATTCTTGTTAATAGCCTTGAAGGTAATGTATATTTAAATCCAAATAAAAAAATCTGATTAAAGATTACCGTAATTAATATATAATTTAATTTTATGTTGTATGTTATCTCATATATTTGTAATGACATTTTTCTAACGTTACAACTGGACTTATTTAAATGCGGTTATCGTATTAAACTAAAATAAATACATATTTCATCCCATAATTTTGTTATAGGTAATTAACCTAAATTGTAACGACTTATAAACAAAAAGGAACAGGAAACTATCGTGCTAAGCGCTAATAAAAATAACGGCCGGACGAAATCGGTTACTTGCTGCAAAACTTTTATACAGTCAAATAATATTGACAGTTCAGATTACAGTAAACTGCGTGCTATTTTTCGGCTCGCATCATGGTCGGATATATTCTGAAGTCTCCGAACTATCGCCAACGGAATTTTACTCACGCTGTATATGATTCCAAGTTTCGGTTTACGTCTACAGATTAAATCTTTAGAAGAGATTTCGGAGTTGAGGATCGAGCGTACTCTAAAATTACTCGCTCGTCACAGATATCATTGAGGTTATTGCATATGAATGTTAAAACTCTTTCCAAGTCGGAGAGGCCCAATATCGTGAGGTTTTCCCTCCTTAACTACAGAGATCCCTCCGCTCTAGGAGCCTAACTACAACCTTCAACTCTGTGTGTACAGATGATATCCCAGCACAAATAGAATGCTGGGGCAAGTTACTCTCTGCGCTACGTAGGCAGAACTTACCTGTCTTCGATGATGGCTCTAGGCTCAATGGCGAGAGTTACACTTCATCCTCAGTGACGGAAATCTTTGTGAGTGTGAGGTTAATTCAAAGACTAATCTATGCACTGAGATAGGTTCTGAGTAACATCACCTGCACTGACATAAAGGACTTAACATTCGTCGTTGATGGAATTTGTAGGGCGACTGACTTTTCAGTGGAGGATCGTTAATTATCTTTATTACTAGCGTGAGAAGAGATACACCTTATAACTTTGCTCTCGGGGAGGTAATGGTAATAGTCTCAGCAATCTCCCAGTAGACTTACATTTTGTCGTTGATTAACCACACGGTCAGTGATCAGGAGCTCTACGGAGTCTAAGTGGGGAGCTAGTAGAGATTATTAAGCAGGAAACGGTGGTGCAATGTCTATGCACTAATAGGTATTAAATTATGGAGTTAACAACAGCACTGACTCAAAGGGCTTAACATTCGTCGTTGATGGAATTTGGAGAGCGACTGAATTTTCAGTTGGGACCTGTTACTTATTTTTATTACTAGCGTGAGAAGAGAAACACTTTATAACTTTGCTCTCGGGGAGGTGATAGTATTAGCCTCGGCAATCTTCCAGTAGACTTACATTTTGTCGTTGATTAACCACACGGTCAGTGATCAGGAGCTCTACGGACTCCAAGTGGGGAGCTAGTAGGGATTATTATTTAGGAAACGGTGGTGCAATGTATGTCCTATGCAATAACGGGTAATAAATTATCGAATTAAGTAAATGTATTATACGTGTAAGTCCGTTCTATCCACAAAAATGAATTTTCATCAATTAACAGGTGGAGTAACTGCTATTTTGCGAAACATATTGTTTATATTGTACTAGCTCCCAAAATATATTTTGATCATGACAAGGGCGTCAGTGAAAAACTATTTTTTTTGCACTTGACTAATTTTCACCTACCAGACTTAAATCGAACAGTAGGGGTCTATTGCTCCGTGGCCGAACGGCTCAATTTTCTATTCAGCGGTGATTGCCCTCGCGTCTTCCTTGTCTATGTCACCTGATAACCCTGGTCTGACCTTACAATGTCAAATAAGCTCCAAAGAATGTTTCTAAAAACTGTTTATAATTTCGGGAAGATTAAAATATTACTGTTTCATTGTAGAATTAAAAAAATTATGTATGTTAAAAAACAGAAATTTGTAAATAATCAATAATCGATTACTAACAAATAGAAATAATACTATAAAAAATAAACCCTTACACTTTGACGCTGTTTTTTATCATAGCAACAACCTCTTCTTAACTACTCCAATTAAAGAGTTGTAACTTGATATAAAGAAGCTCAAAATTTGAGTGTTAGTAATATGAGAAAATTTCGATGACAATTACACGAATAAACATGAATTGAAAGATCCCACAGAACATAACGAAAGTTTTAGATACGAATTCAACAAAGTAACTACACTAAATGTGTCACTATTTTATAAAATATATCATACAATTGAAGTTAGTTTAAAATTTAGTTCACTGTACGATTGTCTCGTTAATATCAAGGTTATACCTTCATAGAAAAGTCCAAATATATTTTCATATTTAATTGTTTTTAAAATTAAGTTAATACCTACACAAAGAGGTTTAAAACCTGTTACATAGATTATTTCTATCTATGCCAACACTCTTGACAAAAGATCCTATTTCTAGATTCTATACAACGACACTATTTAAAAAAGGCCCTTTTGGATACTTAATAATTTCAATCAGTTAAGTTTTCCCGAAATATTTTTAATTTTACGTGTAGCCTACAGTGAAATCGTACAGAATCATGCTTAGGAATGTAAACTTTAATCTAAGTTATTTTTCAAAATGTAATTTTATACATATATAGTGATGTTATTAGCTGGACCTGTAAGCCATTATTGAATAAAGTAAGTTTCCTGTTTATGTTTTGGTATATTCATAAGCATGACTTCCAGTTAAACTAATTATATATGTAAAATTCACAAATTTATAAAATTGGGAAACATAAGGTAATATTTGTAACTGTTCTCCTAAGTATGAGCTGCACGAAGCCAATAAATTTTACTGTTACTTGTCGACCAATAAATAATAGAATAGAATAGAATATATTTATTTTCCATCTTTTTCATTTATGTTACATAATAAGATGACAACTTGGAAAAGGCAAATAGCCACCATTTGCCAGTATTCGGTGGTTATTTTGGTAATTTAATTATAACATAATTACAACTTAAATTAGTAGTCTTCCGTAATAAATTAACATTTTATTTTTTCGGCTTCTGTAGCGCATACCAACTAATAATAATAAAAATAAGTATGTAAGAGAACGAAAAAAAAACCATATTTAATAATTGCACCTATTTTACAGTTACATCACCGTTAAAGAGAAAATAATTGAAGAGCATCACATTAAAGATATACAAAATTTATAACAATATAGATTAATACTAAATTAGATCGTAAGCTAGACAGTCAAAGTTAGGAAACAATATACAGTAAAATGCCTAAATCGTCAATATTATTGAGCCAAATTTTAACCTTTTTGGAAAACAATTTAAAACTAGTAATTTGTTTTTATATTATCAGGTAAAAGATTGAAGCATTTTGGACCTAAGTATACAAATGTTTTTACAAAGAATGATCTGTTTACCTTTGGTCTAACAAAAAAAAAAAACGGCGGACTGTGCTTCGAGTTGAATAAAAACAAATTTTCAGTTCCACTGTTGCCGCTCTTTTTGAAAAATGCTTGAAGAACTTTAAACACAAAAAGGTTTTTTATAGGTAAAATTTGCAGATGTTTGAAAAGATAGTCAGTGTGTTTCACGCTGTTTTTTTAAAAAGCATAATTCTAACAAAGTGTTTTTGGGTCACAAAAAGTTTATTAATTAAGTTATCATAAGCGCCACCCCAAAACTGCAGCCCATATTGAAGGCGGGAGTTTATCAACGCGTAATACAGTGATCTTAAGCAAGTTATGTCACAGATATTTCTTAAGAAATAGAATGTTCGAATTGATTTCCTGATTTCGGCGTGTAATTTATTTATATGACTTTTCCACGTTATTTTGTTGTCAATTAAAATTCCAAGGTATTTAATTTCGGGTGTTTGTTGAATAACTTCGCAGGTACAATTTTGTACACCTAAACAATTGTTGTGGTACTTAAACTCATAGTCAAATTCAAAACCAGTCAAATCAAAGTTTAAAAATTTTTGTTTTTGATGCATTTATTACCATTGCATTCCTGTTACACCAATTGTTCAGTAAAGCTAAGTCATGAATTATCGACTCTTTAATTGTAGCCCAGTTTTCAGACGAATACAAGAATGCAATATCATCGGCAAATGCTATGATTTCTCCACGAAACTTTTCTAATAAGAGATCATTAATAAAGAAGGAAAAGAGATCTGCCGATAGAACTGAGCCTTGAGGAACGCCGATATTTACTAGATTTATGTCACTCAAAACGTTGCGTATCCGAACTTGTTGTTCTCTATTTTGAAGAAAAGTTAGAAACCAATTTAGTGTAGGGCCTCTAATGCCGGTTACTTCTAGTTTTGTTAAAAGATAATCATGACGGACTAAGTCAAACGCTTTTCTGAAATCAATAAATAAGCCTGTTACTTTTTTGCCAGAATTTAAATTTGTATAAACCATATGCATAAGTTTTTCAATCGCGTCCTCTGTGCTTTTACCTTTTTTAAAACCGAATTGATTGTTAGAAAAAAAATTTTTTGAATAAAGAAAACTTAAAAATCTTGTTCTCATAAGTTTTTCCAGCAGTTTCGAGAAAATTGAGAGCAGTGTGATTGGCCTATACTGCTCTAACAATTCTGGATTTCCGCCCTTGAAAATTGGCACAACTATTGATTTCTTTAAAACCGTAGGGAAACACTCCGGTAGCAAAACTTATATTGATTAGTTTGGCTAAGGGGTCAGAAATGACATGATTTATTTTCTTTAAAAGAATTACATTAATGCTATCAAAGCCGGAAGACTTTTTGTTCTGAATACTTCGAATTGTACTTTCCACTTCATCTTTGTCTACAGGAAAAAGAAACATTGATTGATTTTGTCTTTGTAAATTAGTAAACGTTTCGTTACTTTGGCCTAGATTCTGATAAATAAATTTGGTGCTCGAAAAATAGTTGTTAAATTAATTTGCTATAACATCCTCACTTTCAATAGTGCGGCCATTTTGAAGAGTAATTTTTACCAATTGGTTGCTTTTTGTTTCCTAATAAACTGTTTATCAAGCGCCACTGTTCCGCTGGACGGCCACCGCATTTGTGAAACAGCTCAGCATAGTACCGGTTTTTTTCTCTCGTCGAGGTCAATTGTAAGTTTATTTTTAAAACGTGTGAAGTAGCTCCTGAGATTTTGATTGTAAGGGGAGCGTTTTAACTGATTGTAAAGCAAGTTTCTTCTTTCTAAACAACGATTAAGTAGCGCCTCATTCATCCAGGGACTAATCGCTCTAGCCTTAGCCAGTTTATTACTAATAGTTGTAACTTGCGTACTTAAATTTATGCAATCAGTAATTTTGCTGAGAAAATTTTGAAAACTAACATCGATATTGTTATTTTGTAGCAAACTATCCCACTTAACACTAAGAAGGTCGTCTACTAGTTTTTCGAAATTGGTAACCCTTTTTGAACTTAAAATATTTTTAATATCTCTTGTATTTACGTTGCGGTTTTTATCAGCCAAAAAAGACAATCCGATTGCACAGTGGTCCGTTAACCCAATATCAAAGATAGCAATTTCGAAGTTCTCAAAATTACGATATCTTAAAGAAATATGATCCAAACAAGTTTTCGAAAATTGTGTCACTCGCGTATGCTTATTTACAAGTTGAACAAAACCATTATTATTTAATGTTGATAAATAGTTTTCTTTTTCTAAATCATTAGAATCGTACGAAATATCAATATTGAAATCACCTACAACCATAGAGTTACATCTAAGTGTCGGAAGCAAATTAGAGAATTCATCAAGGAAACGCTTAGAATTGAACGCCTGCAATCTATAAACTACCGCAAGAGAGAACGGAGTTTTGTTTACATTGAACTCAATCACTGTACAATCAGCCGTCTCTAGACGGCAGACGACACGGGCAGCTGGTATATTGGTGTTAACGTACACGAGTGACCCGCCCGCCCTGTATGTCTCATTACAACATGCAAAACAAGAGAACCCTGGGATCTGATAAAACTTAACTTCCGCCTCCGTTATCCAGATTTCACTCATAGCAATAAAGTTGATTCCTCCTGATTCAATCAAGTTTCTAAATATAGCTAAAAAAGCATTAAAGTTTTTTCTTATACTACGAATATTTACATGCACTAAACCTATGTCATTTTGTTTACTGTAAAAAGTACAATGATCTAAACTGCCAAAAAATAAGTTAGATGTTTCAGCTTCCATGATTAAGGTATCAAACTACAAATGTGACAGGAATAACTTGATTGCAAGAAAAAGTAAATGTGTATAAACCAATTTACAGAATAAAAACTCATTGGTGTGAGTGATAACGATTCAAAAGTAGTTAATATTTTGTCACTACTAGTTTTTAATGAATACAGCAAAATAAAATACAGTTTCTGTATAGTTATAAAATAGCTCTGAAAGAATAAAACTTAATTCTTGGAAACGACAGTGACTTCTTGTTAAGTACTACCAAAATATAAAACGTGCACAAACTATAATTCACAAGCATAATATTTCGCCATGCTTAAAAATAAATACTTTGCTATACATAGTAAAAGTAACTAAACAGAATAAAATATTAAGGCCTAAATAAGATACTAAGGTAAATAATGTACCGCTTGGTAACAATTTTGTATGAGAAATATTAAATAAAAAAGTAAGGTTTCTTGCTGTATCTGACCTGTTTCGGTATGAAAGTTATTTGATTTTCCGCAGATCTTCAAACACTGTTCACCCTTTCACTGGTCGCACCTTCGGTTACTTCTTACATAGAACTTTCCCTCCCTACACCACACGTACTTGATGTTAAGTTCCTTACAGGCATCTTTAAGCTTACGCAGAAGTTGTTTGTTATCAGGGGTGAGGTGTTCGCCGATGTAGATCCTGGTGGCAGAGAATCTGTCGTTAATATCACAGGCCATAACCGTCTTTTTCTTTTTGAAGGCTTGTATCCAGGCGTCTCTCTGGTCTCTGGTGGTGAACCTGGCCACGATGGGGGGTGCTCTTGTCCTGCTGTAGGTAGGAACTCGATGGACAGCGACTACAGTGTTT
The DNA here is from genome assembly GCF_021130785.1 of Homalodisca vitripennis. Classification (NCBI taxonomy): domain Eukaryota; kingdom Metazoa; phylum Arthropoda; class Insecta; order Hemiptera; family Cicadellidae; genus Homalodisca; species Homalodisca vitripennis. The sequence goes on along the minus strand of NW_025781583.1, from coordinate 16,192 downwards.
TCGTTCACCTCCAGACCGATGGCTCGTCCCACGTCCCGCAGGATGCTCCTCTCGTCCTCGCCCGCTGTCTTTGGCAGTCCGCTAATCTCAATGTTATCTCGACGAGAGTACTGCTCCAGATCTCGGACCTTGGTTTCCAGGGAAGACACCTTCAGTGTTAGCTGTGCGTTTATAGCCTTATACTCCTGATTTTCTCGGCTAATTTCTCTGTATTGATTTTTTATTTCAGCCATTGCCTTGTTAGAGTCATCAATTTTTTCAGAAAAAAATTCTAGAGCCGATTTAAATTCTTGAAACTGGTTTGAGTGCGACTTTAGTTCATCAAAAACCTCCTTTTTAAAGGCGTCCATGAGGCTAACCATAAACTCTTTAGTGAGGGTTGTGGCTCCAGTCTCACCTGACTTAATGCTAGAGCTTGACGGTCCCTTGGTCTTCTTGCAGGCCTCACAGTACCACTTTCTCCTGGAGTCACGGGTTTTCACTGAGTCTTCAGGATATTTGCTTGCTAGACACTTTAGGTGAAGGACCTTTCCACACTTACCCGCGCACTTAATCACTTCATCAGAGTCGTCACAGAGCACATCACATACGCTACAGATCGCCGACATAACTATATGTTATATTAAATAATTAAAAAAACAAACATGCAAGAGTATGCAAAAAAAGCGATCAGTCAGATGTAGGTTTCAACGTGCACGCCGATAAGCGATAAGCTCTTATCAGAGAACCGCTCAGTTCGACTGACTGAGGAAGACGTACGAGTACGACTTCCACTTTCTCCAGTTAATCATCTATAATAGCAACAACGTGCTTCACTTGTGACTTTTATTGAGAACTTTAATTAAGATTTCACTTAACAAACAGACACACAAAAATGAACACACCATGCTTATTTTTAAAAATGTGTAATAAATCATCATCCGAATTATCTAACAATATTAAGACTTATCTTCTTATAAAATTATTGCTAGCAATTAGGACAGAAGCTCACTAAACATTTCATTTACTTTTCATAGAACAATTTTTCTGCATGACTGGTTATTTTCCAATTTTCTGTGATTAATATTTTTTTATTAAAGGAAATATTATGTATATGATCTCATTTTCTATATTTTAATTAGAAAGAAATACGTATATATTGCCTAGTGGTAATTGTAATGGAATAAGTAATATGTTTTCTAACTCTCTGACTCTGCTCAGTTTTCAGCAAAATATGTGTCAAGACCAGTGTATTTCTATGCTATCAGTTTATTTATGATATATTCATAATTAAATTAAATGAAACCAACAAAAAAATTTTTTTTATTAATTGGAATGTTAAAACTAATATAAATGCCGCTCTTGTCCAGTTCTCTCTGCCAAAAATACTTCAAAACCAGTATGTATTTATGTTATAAGTTTTTTATAGTATATTATATAAAATATTCAAATAACACCTTATGAGGTGAATTTTTTATACATACAAAATAAACATTTAAAAAATTATGTAGTGTAAACTTGTCGAAAAATTACTCGTGAACCTTATTAAAACATGTAATTAATTAAGACTTTCTCACGCTTTCATCAGCTGATTAAAATTACTCTAAATGTACAGAGAAAAAAGTCATGATAATATCATAACTATAAAATGGCAAGTTTATACTAAGAATTTAAAATGTAAATAACAGCAGGTAGTAATATTATATTATCCTTTTATGTTCATAAACTATTTAACAGTTTAATGTAGCTTTGTAGCTAAAAAACTACTAAAGGAAATAAAACTTTACTTTTCTTTACAACATTAATTACAATCTGTAGATAGCTGCCACTATGTAATTAATATTCACATTAATGTCATATTTGTAATATAATTTGGTGTATGGCTAATACTATAGAATCTTAAATTAATCCAGTATGTGTATTTAAGAGGTATCATTTTATCGGAAGAACATTTAACAATAACTTTTTACATTATCCAGTCTTTAATAAACTACTCCCTTTTGAAAAGGAAGTTACTCAACTAAAACAGTTAGTGAGTTCGTTTATTCATTACTTCCGAAGTTACAAAATGGTTATCTTGAGGGATTTGGTATTTAAAAATTCATATTCATGTGCTGTAATGTTTGTAACCATGTTTCAGTAACAGTTCTGGGATGTCGTTATATTCACAAAATTGAGGGTGTTTTTTGTTGTCTTGTAATAAAAAGTTTGACCTAACTCTTTACTTACAACTATACAATTAGCTTGCGTTTTGTTACGATATAATTATATTGAAAGTTTTATACTGGATGAGACGGGTATACCCACGCGGTATGTACTATATTCAAAACTTGATCTTTATAACTTCCCAATAAATCATCCTCACAAAATTTAATGAACTTATTTGAAACTTTTTAATATCCGTTTGGTCCCATTATACAATCTTCTTCCACGAGAAAATTGTTAATGGAATATAATAATTCTGGTACGAGAACCAGCTACAAGCCAACAGTCCTGGTAATAATAATTTTAATATAATTTAGAAAACATACACCTAGCACATTTGGCAGACTTGCAGAGAACTAAATACATCGTCAGGATTTGTAAGGCGGACAGCTAGTAGTGTTATTGCCTCACATTACGTCTCCATTTAGAAGAATGATTCACGCCCATTAAATATTATGGAAAGGGGGTTTCCTACATTAAGATTTGTTATTAACATTTAGTTTCATTGTATCTAACTTTAGAGATATGTAATAATCATTTATAATTTAAAATAAATACTTGAGATTTTCCTTAAAATTAGTCTACTAAATTTTTAACAAATATTTGTTTAACAGTTTTACTTTACGTTATATTTTTTAGTGTATAGTACTCGATGCTGAAAATGTAACATGTAGACATTAGGCACACGTGTTCCAAAATTTCTTCAGACGCGTACAAATGTGACACAAATATTGCTAAATGACAGGTTTCCCCATGATGATGAGTTTCAGTGACCATAGTTTACACATCTTATTTAACAAGGTAGAGGTTCTTTCAAATAATAGTAAGTCATTTCCAGGTGTTTTAGATATCTGGCCATTTAAATCAATTTGGGAGTCATGAATATCTGACCTGGATCAAATGAGAGCAAATAAGTTATGTAAAGGATCACAGCATTTGTTTAGGATTTTCTTAAAGGGGATATACAATATTCTAAATAGTTATGTTTTGTACCGATAGTAAAACTTATAAAAAATGATAATTATAAATAAATCCAAACGATACATATATCATTATTTTTAATTCTTATTGTAAAATATCTGTCGTGATATTAATACGTATACAAGAAATATTACCGTTTATATCATATGGAAGAATTTTTTTACTAATTAATACAAAATAACGTTGTAAAGACCTACACAACTTTTTAGAATCTTTACGTCTTGATACACATGTTAATTTAAAAAACAGCTGCATACAAAAAATATAGAAATTGCTGCGCTTTAAAGTCCACTTTTATATTAACGTCACTAATTATTGTGTTCAAACCAACAGGCTACACAAATTACAAGGATTTTTAAAACAACCTTTGAAACAAGTAACGCATGTTGTAAACATATTACAGTTTTGTTTGTTTAACCACCATAAATAATAGTTACTGTCAGCTCTCATGTAGAAATATGAGATCACAAATTTCACATTTCTATTTTGAAATCGTAAAGTGATGCAAAATATTCAGTAAATATTTTGATTTTTGAGGGTCAAATTTACTGTCAAGAAAGGGGATCGGAATGAATACGTAACTGTCTACTAATTTTAATAACATATTTTAGAAACAATTATTTGAAAAAAAATTCTTGACTTTAGCATAGTTCCAACCGAAGGTTGGTGGAGATGTATAGGTTAATGATAGATAACATTGATGTTTATCCTCATAGCGATAATACATGGAATTATTATTTGGATAACATTAATACTATCCACCTCAAAATGGAATTGGAAGTTCAAAACAGGCATCCATTTTTTATTGGCTTGCATATTAAGAGATAATGTGTCTTTAAGTCTAGGAGTTTGGAAATAAAATTACTTTTTAGAAAACATTTGAACTAACAATCTGACCATATAGAATATGCCAAATAAGGAGATTTCTACTCGCTATTTGATAGAACAAAGAGCTTATGCTTAGAAGAAGAGCGAATAAAAGAAATAAATTAAGAATAGATAATTGGATCTCAGACGCAATTGATACACTAAATCACTTATACAAATAAGTGTAAACTAAAAAAAAAAGCATAATTTACTAATCAACAAATTAAAATAGAGATACGTTTTTGTTTGTGTCAATCCTAGATGTGCCGAGGTTATTGAATAAAAGTTAATCGAGTAAGTACATATTATAACCGCGTTTAAAAAGCAATACATTTGGACAAAACCCCTTAAAAACAAAGGGCACACAAGATTTGAAAAATAAAAAAAAGAAAATACAGAAGAATCGTTGAAATATGAAATTTCCTTGTAATTTAGAATTCAAAATATACAATGACACCACTAAACGTTATTGTAAAAGAACACAAAGAAAACAAGAATAAAATAACAGAAAATAAAACATTGCACTTGATTGTATGATGCCAAAATATTTCATTAAATAATTTATTTCTTTTAAAGAGAATCAATCTAGCAACATTCTTTAAAGTAATACACCATCCAATGAAGCAAAAATCTCTTGTTGTGTTTTTTAGTTTTCAAGCAATGTTTAAATTTTCAGAGTAACAGCCGCTTTATTCCAAATTGAAAGTAGTGATTTAAATCAAATTTAATAGAGTATTTATACCAGTTATTTCAGAATTATTTATTCTTGCAGGTTAAGGTTTTACTTTAAATTACATTAAGTTACCTAAAATTTTAATTACAAAAGACCTAATATGTTTGGAAAAATTATAACTAGCAACTACACCACGAACTTGATTATTACCTATTGTATGTTAATCTTTATATTTGTTCTGTTTAGTTGAAACTTCCACTACAAAGATATGTTATAAATTAACCTGGTTTATTTAAAATAATATGATAATGTTCTGAGATATTGTTTTAAAGACGAGGCAAAATAAAATAAATACTCAAAATATAAATTTGCATACAAGTTATATTTTGGAAAATATTAATTTTTAGTATATCGTTGAGTAAGCAGTATTGTAATAATACAGTAAATGTTAATTTATCTAAGATGTACTAATATGTATAAAACCCAATTTGTCATATTTCCATCGTAAATCTCTAGTTTAAATCAAATCAAATCAAATCAAATATGCTTTATTTCCATCAGACATGTAACATGCATTGGATTGCGTCATAAATATTTAAAAAAATACATGTACAGTTTTTTATATCTATAAAATTATTATTATTTTATTATATATTATATTATAATATATATATAATATTAATTATTATATAAAATTAAAGTTATTAATATAAATATATTAGAATTAATCAATTATTAAAACTAATTAATTTTACATCATACAGAATATTTATTTCCAATAAATCCACTGAGGATTGTAGAAACATTTTTGTATTAAAAAAGCCTTCAGTGTTCTCTTAAAGACCATTATATCATTTACATTCTTTAGGTCCACAAGAAGAGAATTATAAAAAATTACGGCATTATAAAAACAGTGGTGTTTAAAAAAAGAGGTTGCATGGGGGGGGAATATTTAATTTGTTGCTATTCCTGAGATAGTGTCCGGACTGCGGAATTAGTGACTCGAAAATGCCCTGGTTTTGCTTAAAAAAATACCAATGTGTGGTAAATATATATACTTGGAAAAGTAAGCAGATTGAACTTCTTAAAGTGTGACTTGCAGGATTCTGATTGACGGATGCCAGCAATAGCTCTCACCGCTTTCTTCTGCAAAATAAAGACATGATTTGTTCTGCAATTTTCAAATCCCCAAATTTCAACAACGTATGAAAGGTAGGGATAAACTAATGCAAAATATGAAGTCAGAAGCACATCGGTGCCCGTGAAAGATGAAAAGTCTACGAAGAACAAAAATACCAGCACAGACTTTACGTGCGACATGATTTACATGAAAGGAGAAGCTAAGATTCCTATCGAAAATTAGGCCTAAAAACTTGACCATTTGCTCAGAACAAACCTTTGTATCGCCAACCCAAACACTCAAAGAGTCATTGCGTCTTGATGAAATGGAAAAGTCTAGCAATGTAGTTTTATCAGTATTCAAGGCCAAACCATTACTCGGAAACCACTGGACTATTGAATTACACGGAACAAACGTATTTATCTCCATATTGAAACGACAAACTCATCAATTACAAGTGATGTGTCGTCAGCAAACAAACACAACAAGCCCCTCGAAACACAACTGCTGAGGTCATTCACATACAAAATAAAAGAGGAAGGGTCCAAGTATGGAGCCCTGTGGCACACCCGTGTTGACAATCTGCTCGTCAGAAAAAGCATCTTTTCCTAGTATTTACGTCAACGTATGGAATTTTCCACAACTTGTCTACGCTGACTCAAGAAAGATGACGGCCATTGATTTGCCAAGCCACGCACACCCACTCCGTCAAGCTTTTGCAAAAGAAGTTCATGCGAAACCATGTCAAATGCTTTTCTCAAATCAAAAAAGATACCAGCAGAAAACTGTCCTTCATCAAGAGCTTTAACAACTTTATCCAAGAGAGCAAACATTGCCTTCACAGTTGAGCCTCCCTTGACAAAGCCAAACTGTTTGTCAAACAAAACGTTATTACTCTCCAGGAAAGCCGTTAACCTCATCAAAACTGCCTTCTCAAACACCTTAGAAAATGTCGATCCAATCGAAATAGGCCTGAAATTATCAAGTTCCTCAACCAGTCCCCTTTTATGTAACGGCTTCACTATAGAAAACTTTAAAATTTCAGGAAACACGCCATTTTCAAACGAAAAATTTATCAAATGAGCAAGTGGCCTTAACAAAATACTCCGTACATGATTTAAGAAGCTTTGATGTATATTATCGAAGCCAAAAGAAGCCTTTGCTTTTATAGATCTGATGTCAGATACTTCCACTTCCAGAAACAGGTGAAAAGAAAAATGAAGACACCCCTGCACATGATTGTTGTTGAAGAAGAGACAACGATATGGAAGATGAACTTGCATTCGACACATTAATGAAGAAATCATTGAACAAGTTGGAAACGTCCTTCGGATCCCTAACAATGACTCCATTACTATCCTTGATGGTTAGAGGGATATCTGCCAAAACTCTTGCCTTACCTCTATGCACGTTCACTATGTCCCACACAGTCTTAACTTTATTTGAGGGAGTCTGCAGTAAATTTTTAACATTAGATGACTTAGCTTCCCTCACACTAGCCCTATATTGCCTCTTCAAAGAAAGGTATTGTTTTCTTCTCTCATCAGAAGAACTCAGGTCTTTAGTTTTATAATACCAATGCGCAACCAAATCACGTAGCTCAATTTGCTCCTGGGTTAAAGACACTTTGGCATTTGGAGAACGCCCACGAATCCGAACTCTTTTTTCAGGAAAAGCCTGAATGAAATAAAACTCTATAGAGGACATAAACAAGCTCATCTTATCATCCATTGTTCTAGCTGCGTAAACATCATGCCATGTTTCCGCACCCAGAAGATGTCTAAAGATACGAACATTATCTTCTACAAATGATCGTTTAAGCATAAACTTAGGGCAATTAGGACTAGATAAATACCTGACATGTGAGATTTGTGCATGGTGATCGGACAGAGCATTTATCACGACAAAGCAACTGAAAATGTCTTCAGCAAGATCAGTATACACGTGATCAATTAGGGACCGGGAGTTTTTAAATTCCCTCGTAAATAAAGTTACTTTATTGCTTAAATCGTGAGATGCCATCAATCGGATAAAAATTCATAAAACATCTCATGTTTTTGCACTGACGCTGAAAAAGGTTTCGGCTTATAAGCGGTAACAACAAGAAGAGGAAACTGTCTGAATTGAAAAACCTATACTTAAACCTGTTTAAACCTATACTTAATTAAATTTATTTAAAAATCGATAAATCTTATGTTACGTTTATCATTACCTGCATTAAATAAAACTCTGAGGTTACCTTTTGGCACCAACCCAGACAAAGTAAATCAAGACGAAAAACAAACGAAAGAAAGAGAGTCTCACCTTTTGTCTCCTTGGCAGCCCTGCGAACGTTTGTCTTCATAGTCCCTATTAGTCTGTTACGACGTTACCTACGTACTTTCCGAACGGGAATACAGCTTCACCATGCATCTTCTAACGTTAGAGGTGTATATTTCATTAGTTAAATTGAAAATTGATATCTGCAATCAATTTTAGATAGTACGTAATAATGTTTTTCGTTTTTGAATATTAATTAGTACTTAGTTTTGTGATTTAGATGTATCTAAACAATATTTGTTCAAATTTATTTCTATAATAAACCATTCAAATTTAATTCCTTTAAAATTTTTAAAATACACATGTGTCCGAATTTATAATCATTCTGCTCAACTTATCAGACGAATTTATGATACAAATAAGGCAAAACAAAGTATAGTACACAGTTAGTTAAGGACAGAATAAAGTAAACCTATACCATCCGTACCAAAAGAATATTGTGTACCATAGGCGAGACAAAAAGACCACTAAAACGTAAGGATAAAAGAGCACAAAGAAAACACGAGAAAGGGTTTTCACAGAAAAGTCAAAAACTGCACACCATTGTTGGTCCGAAGACCATCATATGAATTGGATGAAGCCCACATAATACATCGGGAACCAAATTTCTTCAAAAATAAATTAATTGAGGCAACATACATGAAATTGGCAGACCAACCAATCAGTCAACCATCAGTCGAGATTAGGCCGCTTTGGTTGCCAATTCTAAAAAATGAACTAAAGAGAAAACCAAAATTATCAAACGGATCGGATATTTGTAATAAACCAATGCGGAAGTCACAATATGGTTTTAAGAAGTTCATCTCGCATGAACCAATAATAACGAAAGGGCCCATTCCTGTCCCCCTTCCCTTGTATTTCCGCCATCTTGTTTTAGCCAGCCGTCACGATTACCATTGGCTAGTCCCTCTGGTCAGTCGTAGGTGGTTAGTAGACGAGTGAAAACGTATTGTAAACCTGTATTCCGTAGTTTAGTTTTAATGATTAGTGTTTGGTATAAGTTTTGTATTAAGTGCATGTCTTTAGAGTTAGTGAAGTTTGACAAACAACATGTAGGTTGTGATTCCTGACTTAGGCGTGCCACAACGCTTTAGTAAGATTTGTTTCTTTTAATCTAGTTTGTAATTATGTATTAGGTTAGTTCTTTACCTGAAGAAGAGATCAGATTGCAGATCTCGAAACGTAGTGTTACTGCTTTCTTGTTTCAATGAACGATGGCAAATGTCCGTAAAAATCCTGTTTCCTTCAAAATACTGTAGGTCTCCATATGTTTAGGGATATAGTTTATACAAAATTGAAACAAAGCAATGAACCCTCACTGAGTTGGTGAGTATATACATCCAATACTCCATAAAGTAAAATTCCTTTCTTAAATAACTTATATTACGTGTGGAAATGAATTATGATTCTATGACAATGCAAAGAGGTCTTGTTATCAAATACAGGAACAATGCACCATATATTACAAAAAATAAAAAAAACTAGAAGTCATCAACGGGCCACCAAAAACTGCTGACTTGTTTTTTCCAGAATGTTAACGGGCTAAGAAGTAAGTTGAATTTGTTCTCTAGATCTGCAGCTTCCTGTGCATATGATATCATTGCTCTTGTTGAGACTAATTTGGCACCAGACATTGGCGACTCTGAACTCGGTCTGTCAGGATATTCTGTTTTCAGATGTGACAGATCTCTGCTTACCAGTCGCAAATCAAGTGGAGGAGGTGTCCTGATTGCTGTGCGGGACTCTATCTACAGCTGCAGGTTATCAACAAGTATCAACACATTTGAAGGAGTTTTTGTGTCATGTGCCAAGTCCTCTTCTTGTTTTGTTATAGGCAATGTCTATCTACATTCCCCCAAATAGCCCCTCATCTCATTACACCAATCTTTGTGATGCTTTTGAGGAGGTCTCAGCGCAGGCGGGGAACCCCGACAATGTAATGTTAATGGGTGATTTCAATTTGCCTGATCTTTATATGGATAATGTTGCCTGCTCTGGGAGCAGCGATTTGCTCTCGTCCCATTATTGATCTGACGGCTACACTTGACTTAAGGCAGTACAATTCTATTCGCAATTACCGCGGTGTTTGCTTAGACCTCGTTCTATCCTCAATTCCTTCGACTAAGGTTACTGCTGCGGAGGATCTTCTGTTACATGAAGACAAACACCATCCTGCGCTTTCGATTTCCTTTTCTGATGATTTGCCCATCTGCATCAAGGGAGCCTAAACAAGTCATGGACTACAGAAACTGTGATCTTGACTCTGTTTTTCGGCAGGTACAAAGCCTTGATTACCCAAGCCTAACAGACCTATCCCAATCGGAGATAACATTCAACTTGTTCTTTTCTAAACTTAGTGAGGTAGTGATGTCAAATACTCCTCTAAAAGTAATATATCCTACTAAATTTCCAATATGGTTTTACCAAGGACCTTAAAATCTTAACTGTTAAGAAGAAAAGACTTCATAAGAAGTATAAACTATCAGGAGACTTTCATGACTATGAACATTTTAAAAAGGCTAGGAGAGAGTGCAAAATACTTTCACACAAATGTCATGAGGATTATATAAGTAGAATAGAGAAGAGCATCCCGGGAAAACGTCAAGTCCTTCTGGTCTCATGTAAATAGCCAAAAGGGCTCTTCTAATCTCCCACCAAGAATGTTTTATGGCAATGCTGAGGCTCATGAAGCTCATGGCAAATGCAATCTTTTTGCTGAATTTTTACATCAGTTTATAGTGACTCTGATGTCATCGCACCTTCGTTTGGATTTTGAATGGAATATGTCTATCTCTAATTGTCCTGTTTTTGCCACAGACATCCAACGGAGGCTTGAGTTATTGGATCAGCACAAAGGAGCAGGTCCTGACGGCGTACCCCCACTGGTACTTAAGCATTGTGCTCACATTTTGGCACCACACCTTGCTCTGCATTTTGGGGCCTTACTTAGATCATGTGTCTTTCCTGCCGTTCTCAAGCAGAGTTATATTGTTCCGATTCACAAGTCAGGTGACAAAGCAAATGTTAAGAGCTATCGTCCTATATCTATTCAACCTGCCATTGCTAAAGTGTTTGAAAGTGTTGTTCTCGACTTCCTCTACTTTCGGCTTAGCCGTTGTATGGTAATGGAACAGCATGGATTCATGAGAGGACGCTCGACTGTGACGAATCTTCTTCAATTCCAGGAAGTCGTCACTTCTGCGCTTGTTAGCGGTCACCAAGTGGACTGCGTCTACCTGAATTATGCCAAAGCATTTGACAGGGTTAATCATCATATTCTGCTTGCAAAGCTGAATGGATATGGGATTTGTGGGTCCTTGTTGAAGTGACTGGAAAGTTATCTACTGAACAGAGTGTTTCTGGTCAAATGTGATGGCACTACATCAACGCCTTATCCTGTCCTTTCTGGCGTACCGCAGGGATCCCACATTGGACCCCTGCTGTTTAATCTATTTATAAATGACATTGGAGGTGTTATTACCACTAAATTTTCCATGTTTGCTGATGACATCAAAGTTTATACCTGTGTGCTTAGTGAGCAAAATCAACTAGATCTGCAATCATCATTGATCAGTATAAGTGATTGGTGCGACAGCAACTCCATGGAATTAAATCTTTTCCAAGTGCAGGGTAATGACATTCAATCGTGGCAAGAGCTGTCGTCATTTCAACTACAGCATCAATGGCAAAACAGCTTGAAAGAGTGTTCAGGATTAAACGTGACCTTGAATGTTATTCTAAACTCCTCCCTAAGTTACAATGACCATATTTTGAACGTCACTTCTAGAGCCAATGCTCTCATCGGTTTCATTGTAAGATCTAACTAGAGACTTTAGATCCCCAATCACCATGGTCAATCTATACAAGACCCTAGTACGCCCTGTTTTGGAATACGGTTCTGTAATTGTGGTCACCCTATCAAATTGGCCACAATTGAGATGCTGAACAGGGTGTTCAGGTACGTTTTGTGCGTCTCCTCGGAATACGACTTGGATATACCTTTCTGGGCACTCCAGTGGCTGAAGTGGAGGACATGTTTGGCTTGCAGTCCCTCTCTCTCCGAAGGAAGTTCCTCGACCTTGTGTTTTTGAACAAGATCGTGAGTGGTGTGCTGGATTGCCCGGTCATCTTAAGCTACATCGACATATCCATCCCAAGAGGTACTAGGTCGAGGACAATCTTCCAGAGAAGATCCATGCCCTCATAACTATGCGTATAACTCATCATCAAGTCCCCAAGACTCCTCCGCTGTGGGAGTGACGTGGCTCCACTGATTGACTTTCTTCATGAGGCCCAACTGGATTTAGAAATGAACTATTTTCAAATTATTTTATAAGAAACCCTAGTTGGGCTTTTGTTGTGGCAGTATCATAGGTATGGCAATTTCTGTTTAGGGTAAAATTTTTGCACTCTTTTGTTACTTTATGTATGCCTAACTCATTGTGTGTTTGTTATTGTCTTGGTTGTTGAAGTTTGTTCTAGGTTTATCTTTTGTTATTTCTTTAGGAAATTTAATTTTGTTATTTTTTAAAATTTTTATCATATTGTTATAGTTTGTTTAAAGTTTATATTCCTTGTTATTGCTTTAAAAATTTTACTATTGTAGTCGTTCAAGTTTTATTTTTGATTGTTGCCCTCTTTTCTTGTCTGGACACTAGTCTTGTTACACTTGCTGTTTTGCTCACCAGCTCCTGACTTTTTTGTCTTAGTTGTTGTCCACATACTTAATGCATATATTATTGTGTATTCATATAGTATTAGTATGCCTATATTGTATTGTGTTATTCAAATATTATTAATTATTATTGTAAAAATGGTGGATACCGTTGATGAATAAATAAATAAAATGAAATGAATAAATGAATGCAGCCACTCTGAGAAGATATTACACAACGATATAATTATTTACATAGAGTTATATCCTCTTATAAGAGAACTAAATTCTAAACAGTCATGTTTATTAGACAGTGCATAGAACACCAGCAATGAAGGTGTTATAAGACATCTAAAGTCTAAAACTTTAGATATTGTTTGTAAATACTATATATAAATGTTCGATTAGTCATATCCATTCCTCTATGGTTTATGCTTTTCGAAGTTAACTTATACAGAATTTCATAAGTTTACGTAATTGTAACTAACTTTTGAAATAACTAAAATGAGTAGGTGATATAACCCGCAGACAATGGAAAAAATCTATCCTTGTCTAAACAATTTATTAGTTTTTTAACCATGCATAAGGAACCATCCCTGTAATTATGTAACAAGCGTGATATTTAGTAATGAAATTATTTCAATCCATCTGCATCAGATATATACTGGAACTGATGTTTGTAGTTTAATACACTATATAACCTCCTATGAGACGTTTGTAAAGTGAATCGCTGGATACCAAAATTATTTTGAAAGTAGAAAGACTCGTTATATATCTTTCTGGTAAGTATTCTTTTATTAAAAAGAAAGGTGTATTATAATATTTATATTATGATAGTAATGTATAAAATTAAATGAAAAATTCCTTTATTAATCAGGTAGAGTTAGGGCTATCAAGTCCTCTTTGCCACTCAACCTCATGTTTGTATACAGTGAATTTAAAATATTTTGATACAATTGCGGTAAATTATGTTTGTATGATACTTTGAATTTACAGGTCGATTCACAAAATAAATAAAAAAATCTGTTTTAGGGCCATTAAAAATTTAAAAAAATACCGATAAAAGTGTTTATAAACATGGGTACGGAATCGCTTCGTTAGCGAGTTACGATTAACGAAACATTCGTGATGGATTTTGGCTCACCATGTAAAAAGAGTTCTTCCTGAAATTCTGGTATAGAGCGAATTCTATTTTTGCTAATAGTGTTTTACTTTATAAATTGAAGACAAATATAGTTCAATAACTGTTAGGTATCTTTTTAGAAAACCAGTGTAAAAATGCCAAAAAGGTATTGGAAAAATACATTTTTTAATCTTTTGGAAACAATAGCTTTGTTTTTAATCTAGAAACATATCAAAAACGTTTAATAAAAACTTGAACAAAACAAACTTAACTTAAACGTCGTGAGACGTGAACAATACAGTGTAAATAAAGTACCATTAATTGAATAGATTCCTTGATTAAGTAAATTTTTTATTCTTAACAGTATAAAAATTAACCTGAAAACTTTAATCTAAAATCTATTGAAGTAATTACAATACATTCTAAAAACTGTCTCCACCGACGTGAATGAATTTCACTGCTCGTTTAAGATAGCCTTTGGTTACTTCATGTATAATTCAACAGGACTTTCCTTTAACTGCGTTTAAATCTTAATTAAATAAGTTCTTAGTAGCTTTCTCACTGGAATGAACTTTTTGCTTAGTTCATCCCCATATGCAAAAAATCCAACGGGGTTAACATCTGGTAACCTGGGTGGTCAGTATATAGAACATCCACGGCAGATCAATTTACTTTGATTTTGATCCAATTAGGTGGAAATATTTTTAAAAACATGGTGATGCGCCATTACGTTAAAAGCGCAGGTGGCGTTTCAAAAGGATCGGCTTAAATCAATGTTTGGTAATTCTTTTACAGGAAACTATAAGTACGTATTTCTGATCTGTTAGGCACTCTTAAAAATAAACGGTCCAATCCGCTGATCATGAATAAATACTAAATCATATTTTATTGCTAAATTGCTGTTGAAATTTACTTTCAACTGCTGCATGAGGGTTCACGTTTGCACATGAAAGTTGGATTTGTAATTGTTTTATTCCCTCAGGAGTGAACTGTGACTCATCGACGAATAAAATATAATTAAACAGGCGAGTATGAATGTTGAACCAAATGAAGTACTCCAAGTGAGGGGTCAACTGGATGTAAATGCTATATTTTTTTTATGCTATGGACAGAGCTTTGGTATTATTGAATGTTTACATACTTTACTTTTTCGCAACCAGGATCTGTTTTAGAAACACGCCTTGTACTAATACATGGATTAATGTTTACAAAAAATCACCACTGTTTTCCTCAACAAATAAAATCATGTTGGCAGGTGCGGTCATAATTGAAATGATACTGAAAGAGCTAGTAAGTGATCCTTTTTTCCCGTAACATAAGAAAGCACTATTGTTCTATCATTTGGAATTCTGCAGTAAGCGGCGGTCTGTATTCTTCAACACCGGCCGGAGCACTGTTTTTCACATACACCAAAATAATTACAATATGGGCATAATTTTTATTTGCAACTTAAGTGTGGCATTATTACTGGAATAATTTTAATCCATTAAAATGTAGACAATTCAATACCTGCACGGACTGAAACTCAATTAGTACGGACAGAACAATACGCACATGGATTTAAACTCAGTTGTTAGCTTTCAAAATTATTTGAAATCTACAATTCAAATTATATCATTGTTAAACAGCTTATTGTATTGCCAAATTATGAAATGAAAATTTCCCACAAAAACATTATTATGTGTTATAATTAAATCCAACCCGTACAATATATCAGCAGCACCTGAATGTATTTCTAAAACCAATCTAATCTATTAAAATTCTTTTCATTTAACAATATTCCATATTGGGAATTTGTTTAGTGGTTAATTAACAAAGTTATATCGTCAGTAAAATGTAAAAGCCGTGTTGTACTGTTATGAATAAAAATGCAACTCTTCGCTTTCTGTGTACTTTATTGACACCGTTTAAAATAAAATTTTCTAAAAGTTTTATTTAGAATTTCTATATTTTTATCTGTGAAAATAACAATATTATTACTGCCCAAAGATGAAAATAATTATTCACTAAATGTTTAGATTTGTAATATTGGTTATCAGAAAAAAAATACTTATTTTAAGTTTCTAGGACCTATTTATTCAATTAATCAGGTCAAAAGCGATAAAGAAATTATTGAATTCGCTCTTTAATCTTTTTTTAATCAGGAATTTAAGGACAATCTCGTTTTAAATTATGAGGTGAAATCCGGTTGAAAACCTCGATAGCTTTTAATTAGCTAACAAAGTATTTTCAGACCCATTTTTAACATACGATTTTTTACATAATTTTTTT
>NW_025781582.1:0-37943 GCF_021130785.1 Homalodisca vitripennis | reverse complement strand
TTGGAATTTGGGGAAAAAAAAAATTAATTTTGTTAAATCGGTTTTTTTAACTAGATTAACATGTAAAAAAAAAACTGCAAAACTTACAACTTTTTTTCAAAAATGATCAATGAAAAACCTTTAAAATTAGCTGCCAGCTCAATCAATATATTTTTACATTTTCAAATCTTTAAAAATTATCCTTCTTGAAGTACTATTTTGAAGTATTTTTGGGGTGTTTAAAATTATTTACCTGAATTCTTAGGGATTGTTATATGGGGGGTTTTGTTAAAATGATAAAGGTAGGTTTTTTTTTTCGGTTCAGTCAACTATAGTTCATGGACAGGTGGGTAATGCCTCACCCTGTGTATATAAGCGGGGTAGAAGTAAAAAATTGTATTCAAAACCATTCAATCTGATGCTAATTCAGTAAAAATCCCTAGACATTGCTAACATTCTTGTTTCACTGAGTTTCATCTCTTGATTAGAATTTGTGTATTAAGCTAATGATGTACCTGGGTGGACTTATCAACTTGGAGCTCACCCTTCAGGTACTGGTTGGAAACATATGCACACAGAACAAGAAGAGGCTATAGTGACTCTTAGACATCATTATCATTTCAGTTTTACTGAGTCTCATCTCTTGATTAGAATTGTGTATTAAGCTAATGATGTTGCAGGATGGACTTATCAACTTGGAGCTCGCCGCAACAGGTACTGGTTGGAGACGATTGCTCACAGAACAAGACGAGGCTGCGGCGACTCTATGACATCGCTAACATTCTAGTTTCACTGGGTGTCATCTCTCGACTGGACCTAGGTGGCGGTGGAAGAAACCTGTATTCAGATATGCTGGCCCCTCCACTACAACATTTGGGTAAATGAGGATAATATTGTTTTTTTATTTTTATGTTTTTAGTTATTCCATTGTTAAATTATGTTATATGAATTATTCTAAAGTTAGACTTTAAATTATAAAGAGGATGGGTTATTTTTATCTGTAATATTAATAGAATGTTTATTAAAAACGTTTCAATAGTTTCTTTGTTTAAATATTGAGTAAGTTACAATTGGTGAGGTTTGCAATAGACTTAGAAAATATAATCACAACATGTTTTTATTTAGTACAGTAAGTATTATTTTGAAATTCTGGTGCTACGGATCAATGCCTTCGCTTGCACACTATGTATCTACATCTGGTGGCAAATCGCAGACGCCGTTACGGCAACATTCAGTCATGTTTACATCTGTTTACGATTACTTAAAATGCCCTCATTGATTAAGAATCCCATCAACAGTTTAAATTATTGATGGCGAAATCAAAATTTTAAAATCCAATTCTCGAGTCCTAATTTTTTTTAACTTAAATATAATGTAAAAGAAATCATCACCAATCCAATTTCTGCCATTCTTAAATCTTTTGAAGACTGTCCGATAACATAAAAAGTAATCCAACAATACCTCCCAATTGTAAAAAAGAGACTTATAGAAGGTCAGAGAAATAACTATGATTTAAGAATTAAGTTCTACTTCAATATGGTAATTTGATTGATTATAATATGGGCTTCCAGTTATGTCTTCGATCTGAAAAAAATATGAACATATATTTATATTACCTACAAAAGGTATATAAAACTTAAAATGTTAACATAACATATTTTATAGGTGAAATATGTTTGCAATAAAAACTGTGCAATTATAATTATTTAAAAAAATAAGCGATTGCTTGATTGCTTCTTGTCGAGCAGCATTGCACGAACACAAATATAGAAAATACACACTTCATTCGAAAAATATTTATTAAAAACACATTTAGCGATCAATAATTGGCATAATGCTAATCAGTGCTCCTCCGCGAATAGACGCAGCAGACACATGGTGATGCATGAATAAAAATAGAAAATGCTAACTGCAAATATAATATTATTTTCACACTACAACCATTTTTTAATAATTAGGTCATCTATTTGCAGTTTTTCAAACAAAAAGTATGAATAAAACTTAGTGAATAGTAATTTTTGTACTGCCGATTCAACTGCCATTTATGAATATTCACAGTAGTTTCACAACGATGTATATAACAGAACTGTAAGCAAAATATTATTTTCAAAATTACGATTAATTTGTCAATTATATGTTTACCTATCTACGGTTTTTTCATGTACAAAGTACAACAAAATCACGTTTACACACAATCGGTATTTTGTGTACTGCTGATGAGCCGGTAATGCTATAGTGGATCTCCGCAAATTCTGTTGTTAAATCCAAATCATTGTTGACCATTCAGGATTCGGCTTCGACAGATCACAGGTTGATATTTCACTGGCAGATTTGTAAAATATACAGACAAAATATTATAATTGGTGGAATGGTAGTAGATGGATAAGTGGATGACGAGGGGTGGGTGATCTTCAGTGATCACTGACGATCTGTGCAGGAAATGAACGAAAAATGAAAAATAAACAGTTGCTTAATTGTTTTTCTTTATCAGAGTTGTTATAAAAATTCCATGGGCTGATGAGACAAAGTGATTGACTAATAGATGATTAGAGCTTACTGTTAAACAGACCTCACTAGATTGATAAACCATATCTCCAAAACACTAGAACACTATTATATCGTATGGAACAGGATTTGTTTGTTCTTTATGTCACTCTATCGAGCATCCCAAGCTCAATTCTTTCTGTGTTCTGTAGAACTTGTCTTATTTTGACAATGTTTCAAAAGAGATCAATTAATTATACACTATCACTTGGTGCAGTTTGGACTGGGAGTGAAAATGGTAATTAGTTATGTTCTTTTCACCAAACAATTTCCAAGAAAACTTTACTTACAGGTTCATACAGTATGTTTCTTATATTAGGTTTGTTTCTTTTCAGCTTTAACAAGCTATTTTTAAATTGGATTTATTATATTTAGACCAGACTGGTTCTTTGCCAACAATACCAATATAATTGGCTAACGTGGTTGATAAAGATGACAGGGAGCACTCGGGAACTTACTGAGTAAGTGTAGTAAAACAATAATAATTAAGAAGTGAGACAGATCTTGATATTTATGTATTTAAAATTCTGTTTTCAGACAATTTGGGTGGTGAAAACTCAGTCCTCAGTGACCTTGTAAAGGCAGAATTGTCTGACGGCATTAGCTCTGATCTTTCAGGTGAGTCAGAAAGTTTTAACATCTATCAATTATATTAATAAACATTCTTTAGCTATCAGATTAAGGAATAAGCTTTAAGGTCAGATTAGGAATAATTTAAAGATCAAGAGTTCAGTGGAGAATACTGTAACAATTGGTTATTCTCATATTTAGAACCCCTCCCACCACTGTTTCTTTCCACATTGTATAAAACCTTTGTGTGGAAATACTCAAAAATGTAAAAGTTTTTTGGTTAGGGCATGTTGCAATTCTATATTCTATATATCCAATTCTATTTTTCCAACATTTAAAATAGTTCTTTTTGTTTTCATTTGTTTGCTGCCACCTTGACCATAAGTAATCACAGTTCTGAATACTGTAACATTTTATTTTCTTCAAAACTTTTTGATATTCAGTAAAACAGTACCTGTAATATGATACCTCTGTTTAGTATAATAGGTAATTAAATATTACAAATTTTAGTGTATTCTATATTTTTTGTGTTTTTTGCCTCCAGTAAACCAGTCTGTTCAAGCTTACTCTGATATTTGTAAAAAAAAAAACAATGTTTTGTTCTTTTCATTAAAAATGCAATGTAACACACACTGTGGCACACTTGCACACTCTCTGAAATGCTATAAAAAAATCAGTTTGTGGAAGTTTTTTCACTATGTATATCCGTTAGCTAGCCATGCCTGAGGGTTTTTTAAATAAGCTTTATCAAAATATTTCAAATTTTAAGTACTAAAATGAAATCCACTAAGAACGATGATTTTCAGAGGACAGCAATGGGGTGTCATGGAGACAAGACGAGGCCAACAGCAACCCTGTGCCGGGAACCGATCACTCATATTCTCTCGACACGTCTCGGTCAGCCGAAAGAACTGCGGTGTCAAAACCTGCGGCGAAGAAGCGACTTGTTTTTTTTTTCCGACTCATTCAAAGTATTACAGAGCAGCAGAATAGTAACCATGACTACAGCTCCTTGCGTGCAAACAGTATCGGTAGCTCCTATGAAAGCTGAACCGGTTACGCGTATCCTCAGAGTGATGGGTCAAGGCAGTAAACCCCAACCCATCACAGACGGTGGAGTGTACAAGGCTGTTAGTGTAGGCAATGATATTCAACTTATCAGAATTGACAGCTATTAAATATTGTTATCTCAAGTGCCAAAGATAGAGACAAATATAATGAAATTAAAATTATAACAAAGAAATAATTGAGATGAAAATCATTATGTTTTACCAGCTTTTTGTAATATGTTTTATTACAGTAAAAACTTTATTTTTTAAAATCTGATTGATTAGAATTTTTGTTCACGTTTTCTTGAATAATAAAAATAGTGTTTATAACATGGCAAAAAATAATGCCATAGTTGATTAATATTTGTTTGTTACACTCAAATATATGGGAAAAAGTAAAACATGTATTAGTTATGTATAACTAATTTAAAGAGAGGATTTTTTTATTTATGAGATTACCAACCATGGGAAAGTACAATAGTTCAACACAGTGTTTTGTGATAATGATTACATAAATTATTTATTGTAATTTTAATACAATGTTTTAATTAGTGCGAGAAAGATATTTAAGTTTTTTAAGAAAAATTATAAATTTAATTTTTATGTCTCATTTTTTAATAGTCGATCCTACTATTGTAATCAGTTCAGTCATTTCAACATATGATTAAATTATGTTTTACTTTTTTAATTTTGAAGTTGCTTTTGATAGATTACATTGTTTAATGTTAAATTTGTTTGTTTTATTTTGATGAATAGCTAATAATATATTCCAATTGATTGTTGGACCAAACTAATATTGAAATTATCACAATACTTCTGCTCTTGGCATGGCTGTGTACTTTTTCATAAACTTCATTACCATCGTTTTGTAATGCTATTGAATAAATTCATAATGTTAGTTTTGTGTAGCAAATGTCATAATAGCAAGTGCTGGCTAAACACACTCGAGTCTGTTTTAATTAGTATTTCAATGGGTTGTGTAATTCTTCATTGTTTGATATGGGTGTTGGTAAAATTAGTATAGTTGTATAATTTTGTGCAATAATGTACAAGTCAGCTTGGTTGGTTTAGAATAAGTTGTATACTATAGTTTTAGTCTTTGTATCATAAAATGCTGGTGTACTTGAGTTTTAGATTAACTCACTCAAATATTATTTTCTCAATCAATTGTTATCCAGTTTACTGACAGGTACAATGTTCTTTTATGTACAAATTAATTTTGTACTTACAGATTGAATAGTTTGCCATTATTTTTTAGCTCTTTGATTATGTGTCACTTACTATGAAATGCCGTATACATGATATATTGTAGCATTCCAGTTAATAATAGATCACCAGTTAAAACTGATTTTCTCTTTCTTTTGCAAACTATCTTTCAAATCGTGTATCTGTGTAGTAATCTGATATCTGTTTGATTTAAATCGACAATTTCCGATATAATACTATTCCAAAAGACTGTTATTAAAATAAATTTTATTTGCATTTAGTTTTATTTTAGTAAGGAAATGTATTTTGTTATTTTAGGTTATAGGCCATCATTACCTGTATTATTGTAATGCCTTTCTTACTTTAAAGGTGTTATTTTGTAAGTGGTGTCTTTATAAGCCATTTGCTCACTTGTATATAAGATACTCCATCCTTGTAGGTTTAAAACTCATCTCTTTCAATATGAAAACAATCCTAGTCACTTTGTTTTTATTGAAATGTTTAATAAGAGGTTAGTTTCGCTGTTGTTCGGAATCTTTCTTGACAAGATTTGAAGAGTAAAATTATATACAGTATAGCTTTTATAATAAATTCATTATTATTTGTTACAGATTTATATTATTAGTGTTACTAAATTTTAAAATTTAAGTATTAAGATGTGTTCCTGAAATAAGAAATAAAAAGTTAGTAACTAGATTGTAACTACTTCTTGCTAATATAGTTACTTATCCGTCTTGTTGCTAAACACACTTAGCATTCAAGAATTGATCTCAAGGTAATGGTGGTATTAAATATTTCATAGTAACAATGTTATTGTGTTGAGATTATTTTATTCTTAAATATGAAATTTTAATGAAAGAATTATGAAAATGCTATAATAATTGTTATTATAGATTGATACATTTTAAAGAGAATTAAAATATTTTACAAGTTGATATGATTTTAATATTTATTACCCACTTAAGTGAAATTTATATTGTTTTATCAGAAATCAAGACAGGAATCAAATATGCTTTTCCAAGTGTTCTTGTATTCCGAAAACCTCACCTCACTAAACTTGTGTGATGGTTCAAAGTTTTTTTTTTTTCTCTTTAGGACAAGAAGCTTATAAATTGCACTTAGTCCTGTAAGGACCTTTGCGCTGCTTCCGGAGTGATAGGATATTCAGGATGGGTAAGGTTAGGGAGTAGGGGCCGCCTCCTATCGAGATCCATGAGGAAGAATTAGGGCACTACATCTCTCCAGTCAAAGTAGGCAGGGGGTGGCACACCCTTGTTGAGGTTAACAAGAGCCTCTGAGGTAAGGGAACAAACCCCACCAATTCCAACAGCCATCCTCCACAGCAGGCTAGACCTATCGAATTGCCCATGAATCCCAGAATCTCAACATTTGCGGTTAGTGATGTGCCGCTACTGGACATCCATAAGGTTGCCCAGATTGAAGTGGCACATCGGTTTTTGCTGTGCCCAGTAGTGGGTTCAACTGGTAGGTATAAACCAGCCAGAAAGTGATCCCTGCTGGGTGTGGTTCAAAGTTTGAATAATAATAATAACGCCAGGCACATAAGAGTCTAGACAGTATTAAATTCAATCTTGAACAAAATATGTTTTACAAAAACACCATTTTAGAGGTGCTGGCCGAATTGTGTCAAGAATACGAGTACATGCACTTAGTACACGGGTGGACTGGAAACACACATTGTGAAAGTATTTTTCATTCAACATATGAAGTTCAAGAATGTGCATAGCAATATTAACCATTCCCACACCGTAGTTAGATATATTCCAATGATGGACTTTGACCAAAACACAAGTATATACGAAATTATACATTGTTTCTCTTGGAAAGTTTTTTAGTTCACAAAAAGCCTTCGGAATAGCAGGCACACACTCTGTGCTTATTATGGTTGACTAGGAAGTATTTTAGATGACCTATATTCCTTGGTAGAGGGAGGGGGTGTCCTTTGTCAAGCTCCATCCATCTGCTCATGTTTTGTACGTCCTACAGAGCCATAACGAAATATATCCATTGTCTGCCCAAATGATAAGATGATAGACATTATCTACGAAACCTTAGATGAGTAAATGCTCTAATGATTATTAGTGTATGTAATTTTTCTGTTTTATTAGATTTACCATGAATTTGAATTTAGATCAAATTAAACAGTATGGTAAATAGTTCCATGGTAATCTGGACTCCATTGTATATTTTCTGAAAACTATCAAGAATGAAGAATAATTGGACTATCACAGAATCCAATTTTTATTATTCATCACACTTTACCAGGTGCAGTCCCACCACTTAAAAAATGTGTTAATCTTCTTTTTTTTTAATGTTTTATGCCATAATTGTCTCCACTTTCTCTTGAAAAAATAATGTATTACATATATAAGTTTATAGTGAAAATCTATTTTTTCAAATATTTAAAGTACGGGTAAAAGCACTCAAAAATGGCATGCAATATTAAGAAAAAATTACTGCTAGTTCCAGGGTTAAGGCAGGGACCAGAAGTAATTAGCTTTTTACAAATTGAATTTCATTGTAATCAACAGATGTGACGGTCTCTTTGAAAAATTAGGGAGAAGAAAGAAGACAGAAGAACAGGCATATTGAATTAATATGATGGAATGCACCCAAATTGGGTGTCACTACAAGTAGAGAGGGAAATTGTATAGTGCATTTTGGTAGCATTGATCACATATAGAGCATTGATGGCATTGGAAACATGTTTTAGTAGAAAGGGTTGTAACGTTGTTAAAATGATTCTAAACTTGCACTTTATATTGTATTCAATGCATACGTGTCTATTTAGTGAAATGAATGATTAAATTAAAAGTACTCCATAATTAAATACAGATTAATTCATTTCAGTTTTGAAGATGTTTGGTTTACTCTACTACTTATTTTTATCATACAGTAAGTTTTATTGTAAAGATCTAATAAATGCTATACTTACTGATGGATTCAAATGTGAAAAATCCTAATATGTAGATGGATTGTGAGAGTGTTATAGGGGGAAGAGGGTAACAGCTGCTGACATGCTATATCTTCCCAGTGACTTTCGTCATTTAAATGACATTAAAGGTTTCAAAATAATATTCACATTTGTTTTTATGTGTATAGTAATGTAAAATAAATAAAATTCCATACAAATTCACTCATTATCTTATAAAAATACAAACAAATGTAGCAACTATAGGTAAATGTTGTTTGATAATTCAGGAATAATAGGAATAGTAATGGTTGTTCTCTTTCCACCATTTTAATGGGTCTTCTGTCCTTGGTATTACATTTATTAATGTGGTTAGTAAAATTGTGTGACACAAAATAGTAATTCAATTATTTGCATTGCTAAAACAACACAAATGGTTTAATTAAACCCATTAATAATTAAATTTATATACATTTTTAATTATACATCTTGTATTGTACGAACCTTGGTATTTTCATGATAGCAGAATATGTTATGTTTGCCTTGAGTAGTTTTATCAATCAGACGCCATACTGACAATTCTGATTTTTCAGCTGTCTTGTAGGGAGATTCATCTGGTTCAAGATCACTTTCTTTTTGTTCAAATTGTGTTTTTTATCTTTATTAAACTCTTACACAAGCTTAGTAGTTGGCCACTCATTACTGGTGGGACAGATACTGCCCGCACCTGACTTGGTCATTCATTACTAGTGAGACAAATACTGGCCCACGGCTGACTTGGCCACTCATTACTAGTGAAACAGATACTGCTCGCACCTGACTTGGTCACTCATTACTGGTGGGACAGATACTGCCTGCACCTGACTTGGCCACTTATTACTAGTGGGACAGATACTGCCCACACCTGACTTGGTCAATCATTACTGGTGGGACAGATACTGCCTGTACCTGACTTGGTCACTCATTCCTAGTGAAACAGATACTGCTCGCACCTGACTTGGTCACTAATTACTGGTGGGACAGATACTGCCTGCAACCTGACTTGGCCACTCATTACTGGACGGACAGATACTGCTCGCACCTGGGTTGGCCACTCATTACTGGTGGGACAGATACTGCCCGCACCTGACTTGGCCACTCATTACTGGTGGGACAGATACTGACAGCACCTAACTTGGCCACTCATTACTAGTGGGACAGATACTGCTCGCACCTGACATGGCCACTAATTACTAGTGGGACAGATACTGCCCACACCTGACTTGGCCACTTATTACTAGTGGGACAGATACTGCTCGCACCTGACTTGGTCGTTCATTACTAGTGGGACAGATACTGCCCCGCACCTGACTTGGTCGTTCATTACTAGTGGGACAGATACTGCCCGCACCTGACTTGGGCCACTCATTACTAGTGGGACAGATACTGCTCGCACCTGGGTTGGCCACTCATTACTGGAGGGACAGATACTGCTCACACCTGGGTTGGCCACTCATTACTGGAGGGACAGATACTGCCCGCACCTGACTTGGTCATTCATTACTGGTGGGACAGATACTGCCCGCACCTGACTTGGCCACTCATTACAAGTGGGACAGATACTGCCCGCACCTGACTTGGCCACTCATTACAAGTGGGACAGGTACTCCCCACACCTGACTTGGCCACTCATTACTAGTGGGACAGATACTGCCCGCATCTGACTTGGTCGTTCATTACTAGTGGGACAGATACTGCCCGCACCTGACTTGGTCGTTCATTACTAGTGGGACAGATACTGCCCGCACCTGACTTGGTCGTTCATTACTAGTGGGACAGATACTGCCCGCACCTGACTTGGTCGTTCATTACTAGTGGACAAATACTGTCCTGGCCGACTCCAAAGGATTAATTTTGTTTATGATAAATCATTCTGTTACACCGTCTATGACTTCTTTTACAGCCAAGAACAGTATTCCTCTTAAACTTTCTTAGCTTATTGATATGATTTCCAGTCTTCTGGAATTGAAAACCACTTCACCATGTCAGTTTTAAGTAATGAATGTGGCACAGGATTTACTTGTTCATTGTGGTAGGAGACATTATCCATCAAGACCATACTGATGACTTCAAATTAGAGAATAATGTTTTCTTGAGGCAAATTTTTGTAGTTCTGCTTACAAATATTGTAGTAACTACTTTTATAAAACCCAATTTACATGTTTTGCTTTGGGAACATATCTCATTTCACCATCTGCATGCACAACAGTCACAAACTGCCTCTTTATTTAATTTATAGGTCCATTATTTCCCATTCTACAGTTTACAATAAGTTAGTTTTATCCCGGGAAATTCAAGGCTAGATTTAGGTTTTAAATCACAGGACTCAAGGTTTTAATATAGGTAAATAAGGTTTCAATATAAGTGTTGCATTGGTGAAACATGTTGCTCGCGTATTGTCTCTTGTTCTCACTAAAATAATTAATTTAAGTTTTTCTACATGTTTGTTTCCTCAGAAATTAAAGTCTAGTATTATTGTCCCTATTTATAAGAAGAAGAATACTTCCATTAAATTAGACAACCTACGTCCTATTAGTTTGCTTTCTATTTTTTTTAAAGATCTTCGAGAAATTAATGAAGATAAGATTAGTTAGTTATATGAATAAAATAAATTTTTTTAGTGGTAATCAATATGGTTTTAGGAAGGAGTCGTCTACCGAGGATGCACTTGTTAATGTAACGGATATGATTCATTCTAGTTTAAACGAGGGTAGTAAATCAACGGGATTATTCATTGATTTCCAAAAAGCATTTGACTTGGTCGATCATGACATATTGTTGTTAAAAATGGAGATAGCGGGAGTGCGGTGTGGCCTTGAGCTGGTTCCGCAGCTTCCTCACGGGGCGGGAGCAGCGTGTGCGGGTTGGTCACGCTGTCAGCGCGCCACTACCAGTCACTACAGGGGTGCAAGGAAGTGTCATCTCTGCCACTCTATTTCTGATATTTATAAATGATTTATTGGAACTCAGTTTTAATGGCAAGGCTAGTGCCTTCGCCGACGATATTGCCTTCTTTTATTCCCAGAAGAATACGGAATTATTATTTAGCCAAATTAATGATGATTTGTTTATTTTTAAAAATTGGTGTCTTACAAACAAAATGCTTGTAAACGTTGAAAAAAACAAAATATGTAAATTTTGGTTTCAATGATTTCAACTTTCATTCTGAACTTGTATTTCACGAATTTACTTGTAGAGGCAACGTAAATTTATGTAATTGTAAGCAAATTGAAAAACAGGATAATTTTTAATATTTAGGAGTCATTTTTTTACTGGAAGCTAACCTGGGATAAGCACGTAACAGTTTTGCAAAGAAAATTAAAATCTTCAATTAGAAAATTTTACTTTCTACGAAATTTTTGTGACGAACATTTGTTACAAACTCTGTATTTTGCTTTGATCGAATCAAGACTACAATATGGGTTGGTTTGCTTTGGAAGTACTTTTAAATCTCTAATAGAGAAATTAAGAGTTGTGCAAAACCATTTTATAAGAATTATTTCTCATAAAAAAAGACGTGGACAGTTCTTTCCCAATTTTTGCTAAACTTAAAATACTACCTTTGCAACATCTATTTGTATTTAAGGTACTTAGGCTATTTTACATTAAAAGTGGTAATTTGGGAACTACGGACTTAAATTACGGTACTAGAAGTAGAGACCAGAGAATGTTTCGACTACCAAAAATTAATACATCAATCCTAAAGCAGTCTTTTATGTACAATGGTCCGAAACTATTCAATAAATTACCATATGAGTTGAAAATTGCCGTTAATGATAAGTTTTTTATAGGAAATTAAAAGAATTTTTACTGACAATAGAGGATTGTTTGTTCTTTTTCAAATAAAATTACTTGTACAAATAAAGAATGAATAAATAAAAATAATAAAAACCATGTAAATAAACGAGGGTTAAATTTTAAGTTTGTTTGTAATGTTATGTAATCTATTATATTATTATTATTATTGAATTTGAATTATTTTTGTGTACAAAGTTTATTTTAATTTAATTTAAACTGCTAACCAAGTTTTATTTTTATTTCATGTAGTTCATTTTCAACAGAGAAACTTATTTTTATGATATATAAAGGAAAAGTAGTTATGTGTAAATAAATAAAACTAATTTAGAGTAAAAGGTACAAGTTGTACTTCAGGAAGATTTTAGTTCAGTTTTAGATTTAGTTCTGAGTTCAAGTTGGTAGTGTTTTAGATCAATAGTAGTGATAAGACTTATGTGGAAGCCACAGAGAGCGCAGCCCGGCTGAAACAATTGAACTTTTATCTGGACACAGATAAGATACTTGTAATTTAAGTACTCGCACTGGCCACACTACTTGTAAAAGTGGTCAGTATTTCCAAAGATTGTATTTTGTTAATGACTGTACATATTTGCTGTTTGAAATAAATTCAATTCAATTCTTCTTAAAAACAGCCAAAAATATGTATGGCTCAAGAAACGGAGAGTTGTAAAAAACAATCTTAAATATTTTTCTACTAATCAAAATTATAGAAGAGAAAAAACTTTTATACTTATATATGTTACTTCAACCCTTTTTCAAAAGAATGAATATTTTACCAAAAATTTATTTCTAGCGTTAAAAATAAACACCGTTTCATAAGAAATACATTTTATGATTAGTTTTTAAAATTATACACAATAGCCATTTGAATAGCTTTAAGGATTTTGTGGGGTGGAATTTGAAGCTGATTAAAAAATTATACTTAAATTTAATGCAGCATATGTAAAGTAAAACCACTTACATTAGGTTTCCTTAACTCTTCAAGCAGAGATTTTGAAAACAACTAAGCCCAAAAAGTGTTTTTTTTTTTAATTTTTTAAATAACTTTTTTTATTATGTAGCTAATATATCTGATGTATGTATATCAGAAATTATTACTTATTTTGAAAAAAAATGCCATTTTAACTACTTTTTAATATAAAACAAACTTTTTTAAACCTCTAGTTTTGCTAGTTACTAAAAGTAAAAATAATGAAAAGACATCTACAAAGATTATAGATAGCCTTGTCTTAAAATCTAAAGCTATTATTCACGAAAACATAACACTAATCAAGAAACGTGTAGCTAACAGCCAAAGTGACAGCGGTTGCAGTAAATGCAGAAGACTAAACTAGCGTTTGGTGGGAGCTAGCTGGCCGGACAGTAACGCTACACATTACTTGCTAAACACGTTTCTGACACCAAGCGGATGTGATTAGAACTTAATTTGTCTCTAAAACTCATCACAGGTCGCTGGGTAGTGCATTCAAAGAAATAAGTAGATCACCGTAACATATAGGTTCACATTAATTGGAGATAATTATAAAAAACTCAACAGTTATGTTAATATTGTGTCTAGTAACACAGTGACATGACTATTGTGTCATTACTACTCAAAAGATTCAGCTTCGAGAAATACCTCTTTTACTTTGTTGTTATACAACAAAAAGTATTACATTACCAATAATATACTTTTTTAATGTATGTATATGCACGCTCCATAATTTCGTCAGCTGCCAAAAGAATATAATATCATAATTCATAGACAAAAGAAAAAAAACTCCCATATATTGATAGTTTGGAACATACCGATAACAACACTGTATGCTTAAAAGTAAAAAACCAGAATGACGTTATACAATATTAAATATTATCGAAAGATGAATTATTAGTATCACTGATACCCTTGGCACTCAAAGGGTTACATATTTGACATGCAACACACAAGTAAACTATAAATAATATTTTGACTTTTTTTAATGCATAATATAGTTAATACTAAAAGGCTGGTAAGAAAACATTACGCATAAGTTGTCATAGGATCAAACACGACAAGATATAAAACACATTGCACAGTGTTTTTCCGGTTCATATTGTGTTAAAAAATTGCCAACATAATTTTAATTCTGTGTGAACTGATAAACTCATGAGAGACATGACATCTTATGAAGATGTGTAAGCTTAAGAAATGAGTGCAAAGAAGAATTATTTTATGTAAGTAATACTGTGTAGGTAAACAGATCAGAACTATGAATGATTTATTTATTGCATTTTCAAACAGAATGGAAAACAGCAAAATGTATTCTCTTAACTTCATATCAACATAAACCTTATTAAAACATTTATGTGCTTGTGTACTAGATATAGGATTAAAACAAAATTTAATTGGTTATGATTAACTTATTTGGTTATATCACTGAGAGAAAATTTCTTTTATCAATAAAAGACAAATTTCCTAGTTTAAAAAATAATCTTCGGTGTTTGTTGGTAGAAAGTCTCAAATTCCACTGTCTATGTAAGAAGTAATAAAGGAAAAGTAGCTCAATTCAACCAAACATTGCTTTTTTATGTTAATTGTAATACTAAAAAATGAATTTGTGAAAATACAGGAATACACACTAATAAAAATAAATATGTGATAAGCTAATTTATTTACATACAATTACAAAGACTAGTAAAACACTTGATTCAGGCCTTCAACATCTTTTCTCTCGTTGACTCTCCCAACAACCTTCACTTCATTGATGCGAATCATAGTCAGTGGGCTTCTTATGACTGCAACAAACAAATTCAATCATTTTACACATGACCAATTACACAGGATGTTTATTTAAAAGTCTTCACATGTATAAAATAATAATAGATTTTTTTCTATAGTTTATGACTGGTGTATTCAGTTTTTAAAATATTAGGATGTAAAGAATGAATATATTGAAGCTAAAAAAGTAAGAAAGTCCTTGCTGCCAGACAAAAAAAAGATGGAAGATTATCCTTCGATGGATTAGAGATGGCGCAATATAAAACTAACCCTTACAACTCGTATGTCAGATGTCCTCGGACATCACAATTTTGCCCATCCACTCCTACGTCAGACAGTATCCAACATTGCAATGACATCACTTTTACTTCATTTTCAAGTGGTCTGCAATATTTTCTGATTGGCAATGTAATCCCACGTCATTCAATCGCATGCCAATTTTCCTTAAAAATTATTATGAACGTATGTTACATCATTTTCCACCTAGCAATGTATAAGGAAAATCAGGTCCTTCACGAACGGCCCAACCATTATCCAATCCATTATCATCACCACCATTTTCTGTTAGGCCTAGGCCTACGCCATCATCACTATTACTGTCTGGTAATGTTTGACAGTGATCATTGTCATCACTTTATATATTTTTGTAAATACTAGAATTATTGTCATTCTCTAACTCAGCAATAGCTTTGCCATCAGAAAGAAAATACATATTCGGTAACGACATATTGATTTACTGATGTGAACGCGCCTGAAAATAAGGTAAGGATACTTTATATAACAAGAACCAGACTATGAGAATCATTCTCCAGCTATCGTTAGTAGTTCCTGAAAGTGCTGTGTGATCACAAATACCAACTGAAAACATCGCAGACCAGCTGAAAATGAAGTAAAAAATTATGTCATTACAATGTCGGATGGAACGGCAAAATCACAATGTCAGACGAGTTGTTAGTGAAACATTGTACTACTGCAAAACCTGTTGAAAAATCCCGGTCTTGTCTTTTCTTCAGAATATCATGTGAACAGTTAGACTACATCTGTTAGTATGTCACATGTTAAAAAATGTCATATAATTGTACTCAGTTTGTTTACTAATTTATTTATTCTTTTACCATCTCGTTGCCATCAGGTTACCTATAAGACCAATGTAAAAATGTCCGCTAACATTCAGCGAAATCACATGGAGTGAGATGCACCATCAACAAACCCTGTTGCCTAGAATTGAAGCTTCATGCAAAATTTCTAGTCTATAGGTCAGTTAATTCCTGAGATATGTGGACAAACAAGACAAAAATGAATGTTTCCCAACCTCTTGGTTTGCCTAATATTCAGCCATAAAGTAAGAAACATAGTTTAAATAAATGTTTTAAAATTACCCTTGATGACATACTGATATAAGCCAGTATTGCATTTTGTGCTATCATGCTAGTATTAAACATGCTATCATGTTTGTATTCTTTTTATCTATTTATTACATGACTTTAATTAATAGAAAAGAATTTCTAGTTCAAATAACCAGTTGAAAAATTGCTAATTCAATTTAACGTTTGAAATATTACGACTTCGCTATGGAGAGCCACCTCCAGTCAACAAGAACTTGATTTGGGAACCTATTTAACCCTCTTAGCGCCAAGAGCCTATATATATATATATATATATATATATATATATATATATATATATATATATATATATAGGCTCAACCTGTTAAGTCATGAAACACCAATCGCCTTTATTTAGGCTCAAGCAAAGATGGTGGTGAAACGCCAAGAGCACATATAGGCTTGGACAAGTTCGGACGTTAAGCACCAAGAGCTCTTATTTAGGCTCTCAGCATTTTCATGCAGTACACAGCCATTTATTGACTAATATCAATAAAAGTAGTACTGATTTATGCATTTTATGTAAAATGTACTATAGCAAGTAGCACTGCATAGACATTCATATAATATTCAAACAAAATAAAAAATACACACTAGAATGTTTTATCTAACGACACAGGCGTTTTTATGGTAAAAGTCAGTTTTGTAGTACTTTGTTTACAAACAAATATATAATTCTGTAAATTGTTAGTATTATATAACTAAATTTTCACAAGGTATTTCTCAATTAAATATATTTTATTAATACAGAGGTTTGTTGAGTAAATATTTTTTCATGCATTTATTGAGTTTTTAAAAAAATGGAAAAAGTATCTAACTTTTAAGGTATACAATTTTAACAGATCAACATTTTATAAATTCCAATACATGTATTTGTTCTCCTATTAATAATGAAAAAATGAGATCAAATCATTAGCTTTTTAAATAAAATTTAGTGAAATGAGAATGATTTTTATCTATGGGTGACATAATTGGTAAAACTGATCTGGCGCTACTGCGACACACCCAGCAGCATTGCCAGGACAACCTTCAGCAGTTGTGTGACGCGACCTGCCCAATATGCTTGGCACTAAAAGGGTTAACACTTGTTGGCTCTCTACAGTGAGGCCAAATAACTCCTAGATTTGAATTGTGTTAGAAATGTTTCAACATGGTTTGAACTGGAAACCACGGTAATAATAAAATCTGATTTGTTTATTTACTTACAGTTAATTCTTCTGTACTGTTTCCGCTTGTGAAATCTGAACTTTGTCTTGACGTGGGACAAGTCCTTGTCTATCACAGTGGCAGTGACAGACACCAGCTCCGGTGGTAACACTGGACGACCAATTAGCGTGAAGTCGGAGCCTCCTACCAACATAACCTGCCACCAGAACAATATGAATTCCTAACACTTGAAATAATAAACAACTATATTACATACAACTGCAAGTTTGATTATATTTTCAACATTAACCCTTTTGGTTCTATGATTATATTTTCAACATTAACCCTTTTGGTTCTATGATTGAAAAAACAATACACTTGTTCGAACAGGTTCTGATGTTTAGGACTTCTTGTTTTTTAAAATTCAGATGCAATCTAATTATATGAAAGAATTCAGCATCAACCACCTATACAACACAGTAAAAATACTTTTGTTATTGATGCATGAGTGTTTTAGGCTGTGTGTAAAATTATACGTCCAATGAGCTAATATCCTCTACACATTTTAGTAGTTTGAATAAAACTTTATACAGTAAAAATTAGAATACATATTAAAGCTGCCAACTGTAGGGTGTAGCCTATGAGGATGGTCTGAAAAGTTTCCAACCTCAACGTGAAGTTGGCAGTACTTGTAAATAAAAGCTACTGAATTTTATTGTTCATCTGTTGACAGTTACCACCACAGTTTCAGCCATTTTGGACATGCAGTTTTTATATAACAGTTGTTCAAGTGAGTCGATTTGAGTTTTTTTTTGTGAAAATGGAGAAAATCGAGTATCGGCTATCATTAAATATTTCTTTTTGAAAGGCAATACACCTTCGCAAATCAAAGATGAGTTGAATTCTGTGTATGGAGGCTCTGTACCACAGTGAAATTTTGGGTTGCTGAATTTAAACATAGCCGTAAGAGCTTGGGAGACGATTCACGTTCAGGAGGTCTAAAAACTACAACTACCGCTGTCTGTGTGTTGGGTGCCGCGTTTACATACGTTAGGCCAAAAACGTGTTCAAATGAATATTTCCAACACTATTTTGGCGCAGATTAGGCAAAATAAATCTGAATCTTGGTGTCGATTAATTATTGAAGATGAAACTTGGATACACCATTAAACGCCCGAAACAAAAATATACAGTCCAAACAGTGGACTGCAAAGGGAAAACCCGCTCCAAAAAAGGAAAAAACAGTTTGTCAGCTGAGAAAGTGATAGTGACTGTTTTTTGAGATAGTCATGAAGTAATTTTAATCGATTATCTTCAAAAAGGAAAAACCATTACAGGAGCACACTACGCACCATTGACAAGATGAAGGCAGAACTATGGAAAAATGTCCACATTTGCAGAAAAAAAAAATCCTGTTTCACCAAGACAACGCACCATCTCACACTTTAGCGGTTGCCATGGTGAAAATCCATGAATTACAGTTTGAATTGCTTTACAATCCACCTTACTCACCAGATCTAACCCCAAGCAACTTCTTTTTGTTCCCCCATCTCAAAATTGCGCTCCAAGGACAAAGATTTTCGTAAAATGAAAAGGCAATTACCTTTGTAACAATTACAAAAGGTATTTGCAGAGAAAAATGCAGAGTACTATTTGGGCGAGTTACAAAGAACATCGCTGAGAGAAGTTTGTAGAGTTAGTTACAAG
The DNA here is from genome assembly GCF_021130785.1 of Homalodisca vitripennis. NCBI lineage: Eukaryota > Metazoa > Arthropoda > Insecta > Hemiptera > Cicadellidae > Homalodisca > Homalodisca vitripennis. The sequence continues at coordinate 18,851 of NW_025781582.1, read as the reverse complement.
AAGACTATGTTGAAATATATAAAAAAATTTCAGAAATAATGTCATGTACCTTTGTTTAAGTCAGAAACTTTTCAGACCACCCTTCTATGTCACCTGAAACGACTTCAATTGAAAACTTTGAGATTACTCTATGAAATAATTTCTATTTACAGGTCTAATGGTTATGGTCCGTAAAGATTAATTTCAGTAAAGTAACGTCCTTCAGTACAATTACAAATTTGTTTAATATTATAAAGATTGATTAATTACACTGTCTCATAGAGTATACTTAACTGAGAGAACAAAAACCCAATTGTTACATATTCATAAGAATAAGATGCACAAACCTTTTCAAAATTGATTTCGTCACTAATTGTTGGAGGCCAGGGACCATGAATGATGATTATGTCTTCTTGGGTGACTATAAAACTGCTTACCAGCAACATGAATGACAGCAAACAATCGCCCTTCTTCTCCTCGTGCCAACTGATTGTTCACCAAAGCTATTGTTTCTGTAATTACAAAAAGACTATTTTTATTCTAACATTTTTTTATTTATATATGGTGCAGAGCTAACTGTCATAATTCTTCTGGCCATTTGGAATATAAATTATAACATGAGAAGTAGAAAGTGAATAAACTTGTTATTTTACGGCCAAAAATTTCACAGGTGGTAGGTGAAACATAATCTTGTCTATTTAAAGGCATATTCGTAAAAAAAGATACAACATTTTTTTAAGAACAAAGGAAATATCATCATCCAGAGTTGGCTCCATTGAATCATGAAAGAATAAAATCTTATCATGATAACCTCAGATAAAGATTACACAAGATGTTTCACAATTCTTCGTCCGATATTTTAGTATATGGATCCTAAAATAAAAGTAAACCTAAAATGAGCGTTTCTTTCTCAAAAACATTTTTAGTATTCCCTCTGTCTGATCTTTTTACAAAAACCTAACTTTGTAATTATCCAATACATTTCAACCTTTTCAATAATAAAGGCTATAGCAAACAATTCAAGTTGAGCTCACTTTACAAATTACATAGTGTGGTGGCCACTAAAATTTCAAATTTTTCACAATAAAATAATCCAAAAGAAACCATTTTACATAAGCATGTTTTTCAGTAAATTTATCACAGAATAGAGTTATTTTTCTTTCTTGAAATTGGAATATTTATAAGGAAATTGTAACAATAAATAATGTTCAACTAGGGGCACTATATTTTGGATGAATTATAGAATATCCAATAATACAACAATTACAAATAACACTTAATCTGTATTTAATTAATTTTTTAAAGAATTACAGTTCTTATGTCATCATCATATCATCAAATTATGTCATCGGGCAACTAAACTGTTTTTTCCTGCTCAGAGGGCTCTGCGGACATAGCAAATCATCATATATACAACCGGCATTGGATCTAAATTTATTGTTAGGCTACTGAAATATGTGATATACTGAAGAGTGAGCTCAGAGGACATTGCTTGTTCTTACATGCTTGGTTGTTTTTTCTTTATTTGTCCCATTTTGTAAAATATTTAATCGTTGTTGTTTTTTTTTTCTATAAAATGTGCAAAATAACATGTTTTCTCAAATATTTTTGCTTTTTTATTGAACCTCAAAAACCTCTCCACTGGTAATGGCTATGGTTGAAACAAACAGTAAGAATTACTCATGAATTAGAAGCTACATCCAGTATCCAAGTAGGTAGTGAACGTCAACACCACCATTCCAGTCGGGTTTCCAAAACAGAACATCAGCATACTAACAGAATATTATAGAGAAGCCACTGGAATTGTAAAGCGAGAACAAGTTCAAGCAGTAAAATGTAATGGTTAAAGGCGAAGTCCCTCATGCTAGCCTGAATGAGGAGAACATCTACCTTGCAACTGAACTGTCAAGGTCCTACATGAATTAACAATGAAAATGTATTTATTACAGAGCTGATTAAACTTAAAACCGGTTACGGAATAAGTAGATTTACTTTGGTTGGTTTCAAATCTCAATCGTACAGGATGTAAGAAAGATAGGTTAAGTAGGAGCCTCCCATGAACATTTTTCACCTTTAGTATACTCGTTATCCTCTTGTCTTGTGTCCTTAACTTCTTCTTGTTTAAGAGGTATGCCATAATCCTTAACGTTTGTCCTTAAGTGAGCTTTTTGGAGCCAGGAAATGTTTGTTTTCTCAATTATTGGCACTGAAAAATAAAAACAGTTTCATATTAAAAACTATATATAAATTGCATAGATACACAAATTATTTTCCTATCTATAAAATAATCTTAAACACACTGTAAATTAATGTTTTGTAGATGTAGGCTATGTGTTTAGTTTAAATAATTTTTATCCTAAATATTGTTGGCATGCATCTTCTTAGAGTAGAGCTTGTCGTTTGATTAAAAGCTGGCTGTGTTGGAGGGCATCGTTGTTGCAGCCCATAAGAACAATATTATATTCAAAACACATTTTCAACCTTATGTTTATAGTTATAGAATTATAGGAGATGTCTCATCTTAAAGATAAGGTTTATACTCACCCAAAAGTTTCTTAGTTTTACTAATATTTTTAATGGTTATTCAGAACAAATCTCCAACTTATGTACTTCATCATTTAAATATTCCAAAAGTATACACTTTATAAGAAAAACTAAGAAGCGTTTGGAAGCTTATTAGTCGTACCTTTAAAATAAGACATCTCCAATAATGCTACAATAAAACACAAACGTGTTAGAGTGTATGCGTGAGCTGTAGAGAAATGAATTTGACTTTTCCTCCATGAAAACAATATTAAATCTCATGCACTTTTATGTCCTTATTTTTTATTATAACATTATGGGAGACGTCTCAATTTAAACATATGACTAATAAAACTCCAAAATGATTTTTTAGTTAAAAAAATTAAAATTTAAAAATATTGAAAAAACTTAAAAAAAGGTTTTAGATGCATATTAATGATATTTTAAGTAAGATGTCTCTCAAATTGTATTACTACAACTAAGGTTACATAGATGCATGAGGTGTAATATTGTTTCACTTTTGGGGAGGCATAATCAAGCCCATCTACTAGTGGGCTTTAAAGAATGTTACAAAGCTATTGACAGCTACCAGATAATACAAAATCACAATCTAATACAACTCGAATAAACTTGTCAAAGTACAAAGAAAATGTAAGTTTCTTATAGCTTAAAAAAATCATTTATTGTGAAGCTTTGGGGAATAAACAATGTATATAATATATACAGTAACATACCTGGCAGTTTGGAAAAGTCCACAATGGCAGAACCATTTTTGCCACATTGCAAGCTATATTTTAAAAATTCATAAAAATATAGTTTTCATACTACTATTTTTAGAGAAAGTCTGATAATCTTGTAAAATTAATGTTTATTTTTTTTAAGCTTAATATGGATTTATTATTTCCGATATATTTATATATTTTTTATAATTAATATTAAACTAAATACTTCTAGTTCAAAACAAAATAATAATAAGAAATGTTTACAATTAAAGTTTATTATATACAATATATTAATATTAAGTAAAAATGTTGACAATAAATTATAAAAAATCTAGTAATTTCTCTTTAATTGCTACCTAACAAACAAAATCTCAAATGAGACATTTTTGAACTACCAAAATTGTTTTTCATAACAAAAGATTTAAGCAAAAATATTTTCTAATATACCATTATTTATTTATCAAAGATGATAAAATATAAAGAGTTACAAATATAAACACAATTGTATACTTTGAAATGACAGTATTAAAGTATTTTTTTTTATTTAATTAATATTTCCTAATGTGCATTGTCATGATGAACAAGTATGATTTGCTTTAAAATACACATTTACTTATAGATTTGCACATAGATTATTGATTTGAAAAAATGAATATAAAAATATTCATTTTTATACACAGGATAGCAATATAATTCTACAAGCACTTTGTATATTGATAAATTATAACACCAATTTTATTATTGCATTAAGACGTGAAATAACTAGGGGTTAAATATCCATATTTGGAAAAACCCCCTTGTTAAAAAATGTTTTACCATGGACAGAATCAATTTTTTTATTAATTACAATCATATTTTAATTGGATACTACAAAGGCTTATTTATGGTAACAATAAATTTCTTATCTTAAAAGTGCTAGTATGTTAACATCAAATTATTTTACCATATCATTCCTCATATCATTCTATTCAATTTCCAAATTTTTCCGAAGAACATTAACTAAGTATATCTAAAGGACAGTTGAATCCTCAACTCTAAATCTTAATCAGATTTCATACTCATGCAGTGCTTTCTTGTGTATGCCAATCGGGTTTCAGAGGCTTAATTGTGCATGCTTGTTTTTAATAAGCAACTATATGCTCTATAATAATTTATAATTGTATTAAATAATATACGGTAATAACTTTATTCCTATTGTTTCTATTATATACCAAATGTTTCTGATAATATTCAAAGGGGTGAGAGGTCAGCCAATTACTTGTGTAATAAACTAAACACAAATTGTATAAACATAACTTGGTTTCCAAGAAGTACATTAACATACAAACAAGTTATTCTTCATTAATATTTCACACTGCTTTGAAATTAGAACTTCTTCAACTATATTTTTCACTGAACTCACACTTACAAACTACATTGCCATCCTCAACAATTACCTTAAAACCTAGAAGTTAAAGCCCGGCCCTTTAAAGATAGAGGTAGCCTGTTTTTACATCAACTAATTATATTCTTAACATTAGCTTCAATGGAGTCGAACTTAAAAATAATGAGCATTTGCAGCACTTGAGTGTAATTTTAGACCAATCTCTCACATTTAAAGCCCACATTAAAAATCACACCAGTAAAAGTGAGAATGAGATTTAATATACAGCACATTGCCGAATTGTCTTGGAGCCATCCACAAGTTCTGCAAACTTCTAACTTGGCTCTGGTATATCCCACTACCGAACATTGTGCTTATGTGTGGCTGAACAGTGCTCATGTACGAGAGGTTCACATACAGCTTAACACTTCACAAAGACAATAAGTAGCACCCTCATGGAAAACTCCCCTTTCTTGGCTCCCAGTGCTATGTAATATAGCTCCACCTGAGATTCGGCGTAGACGTATTACTCAGAGGGTATATTAAAATTTATCCCACAATTTTCCATTATGTAAGATTTCCTACCTTGCGAGAGTTGAGAAACCCTCCTTTGCACTCAGCTTCCCAGTTGATTGAAAATGAGTTTGTGTCTGAAACCAGCTGGATGACATCCTGGGAAAGCTTTGAAGGTTTTACTTAGTTTCAGACCCAACCAACACAGTCAATGAGATGAACTTTTCTTGGAAAGAGTGGATGTTACTCGAATCGATCTCAGGCAGATGCAACTTGTGGAAATATAAATGGATTATGTCAGAAGACCCGACAAGTAGTTGTAGCAGCTGGACTTAGCTTTGTGATTAAGATAAGATTTTATATAACCTTTAGATACGATGCAAGTACTCTGTCTACTAAAGTAATCACGGTTGGAGAATATGTTCAATGAAACGAGCATTGCTCATAGAAAACTGCAGTTAACTCAGTAAAATCTGGGGAAATTAAAAAAAGAAACAAAAATAACATTTTTAAAAATCGTAAAAACATAAGAAAAAGTTACATCAAACAATCTACCATTTGTGTGCCAGATTAACAAGAACCAGAAGAATTGCAGATGCTGTAGATGCATTTTGGATGCTTTAAATACTGTCTAGACTCTGTATGCATTAGCCAGTCAGTGTTTCGATTGACTAGTAAAACTGAGCACTTGTTCACTAGTCTACACTGTCACAGTCTACCCAACTTTACTGACTGTAACAACATGAGACAGCGGAACCAGGTATCAATTCCTGTTAGGACTGCGCGTTTTCTGTTATATTTATAATACGTGCATACGTATAGCCAATTACAAATAGTAGATAGGAGCTGAGTGGTCTCCTTCTCACGGACATCACTTCCTTTTGGGAGGCATAAAACATGAACCAATCATCATAATGATGTGTAATTTTCACAGTAAGTGAAATGAAGTCTGTTCTTTTTAATAATGTAATGTGTTTAGGTCTGAGTGAGAAAATCCCTATTCTTTAGCTACCTGTTTCAAATATGGAGTGTCTGCAGGTAAGGACACTACTTTAACAAGCTATGGCAACAGCGGCAAACCATCTTGAAATCTGCCATTTTTAGATTCAGGTAGAACTTTTTCAACAGGAACTAGGTTCATGCAAATTATTTTTAACTACCTATTAAAAGGAATGTAGATGTGCAATTTGTTTTAAAGACTTCTTCATTTGTTTTAGGAGTTATAAACTTCGAAACTCTAACTGGCGGACTTTAAACAGGGTAAAAATAGCCTAAAAAGCACTTTATTTCATTAAATTAAATTGAAGTTGATAACCCAATCATAGCTCAAAATTATCAAAACATGTATTGTATTATATTTTCACACAAAGCTACATTCAATGTTTTATTCCCCTTAAAAAACAAACTTGAACAAAATAGTTAACATGGGATAAGTATAAAAGCAACTGCACCCCCTCACTCTGTCATCATTATTTTCTGATCTTCATAATGAAGTTGGAGAGAGCATTAAAAATATATCACAAAAATGTTTTACTGTTTTTACATTTTTGTAGAAGTTGGACGACTTTTAAAAATGGGGGCTTGAGAGGGTTGGTTGCCAGGGGGTAATTATGTATTTTACACTTAATTGGAAAGAGCACAAGAACAAACTGTCTGCAAATTTTCATTGTTCAGAGGAAAATCCTAATGAGCCCTAGGCTACGTTTTAAACTGAACGGCCTCGTTGAAGACCTGTCCTAAAAATACATGTATTTCTTATGGTTTACCTTGGCCTCCAAATCTTGAAGCTACTTGAATTACTGATCCATCTAAACAATGATCTTCTGGCAATATTTAATACTGGTCTTACATGTAAACAGCGGATAAAACAAGATGCCATCGTACCAGCAATCAACACAAACAAACAAACAAAATCCACATAACCTAAAATTCAAATCGACCTAGCGCTAGCCTACTCCTTTTTTTTTTTTTTTTTTTTTTTTTTTTATTTTTTTTTTTTTTTTTATCTCTTTTAAAGCCTCAGCTTTCAAGCTATGCTGGCTTCGATGTACACTGATTTATTTCACTGGTATTTATTTTTGCAAAGTACTCTAATTTATTATTACACTGGTATTTTGCAAAGTAACTCTATCATTCATGTCTTTGCCTGATTGGACCTCCCCGGGATTCGAACCCGTGATCTCTCAGTTAGAGAGCCGAGACTATAACCATTAGTCTGCGGAGGAGGACAAAGCCTACTCCTTACTCCAATCGGCAAAGTTGAAAAAAGTGTGCATGTGTGCGCGTTTTTTTTTATTTGCATGCTTTAGTTATTTACTATGCTGTTTCATTGTTCTCTATTTTTTTAGTACTTTGTTCTTATAATTTAATTATTTAACTGTTTACAGAGGGATAAGATAATTTATTATAATTATATTATAAATTGCCTTAAACACACTCACTGGCACACTTCATTCACATTAGACTGCTTCAATTAATTACTTTTTTCTGAACAATTAAAATTTAAAGAAGTCTAATGTGTGTTTGTGTGAGTTAGTGATAAATAAGGATGTAAAATTTAAAACACAATATACTTATAACATTAACCAGAATGGAAGTACAATATGTGGCAGTGAGTCTGTCAAGGGTCTAATATGTATTTTCCAAAATATTAAGCGAAATTGTAGCTAATATGGTATTAAACAGTGTTTGTTATTAAAATAAAAACTAACGTTTTCTGAAACATTTCTTGGATAATTCGATTCCAAAAAAATTTAGTATTTAAAAAAGTGATTTAAGTGTATACTGAGTAAAATTGAAATTGGTTTTTATTTGGTTTAGAATAGGTTGAACTATGTTCTTTTCAGAGGAAACATTTAATTCAATGGGTGTTACAATTTCTTAAATTTATATCAGAGATAGATTTTGGCCATTTGAGATAATTTAATAGAGAGTCTAGGGTGAGATTCTGATTTTAAATTAAATAAATATTTTGGAGTATTCCTGTGTTGGCAGTAAAGTTAATGGTCCTGATCGATTTTGTAATGTTTCATTTGCAAAATTCCACGTAATTTCATACGAATGTAGACACAAATATGGTACTAAAGGAGTCAGCCAGCGTCAACCGTGGCTAGCGCTTGCTCATAAGCAAGGTACTGTTACGAGCTCCTCACGTGTGAGATTTAATGGGGTGATCAACCGAGGCGGAGAGAAAAGAGTGGGGACAGAGCCGAGCAGTACCGATAAAATCCCGAAAATTTCCTGACAAACTCTGTACATGCGGCTAATAGCGACCTCAGTTCGGAACGGTTCTGATTTCTATTATCTTACGAATTAATGAGTCGTTTTATATCCGAACATATCTGCAAAACATAGAAATTATATCGAATTAATTATATTAATATAGAACTTTCTTTATAACTCCAAAGACACTTTACACGAACATATCTGCAAAACATAGAAATTATATCGAATTAATTATATTAATATTGAACTTTCTTTATAACTCCAAAGACACTTTACAAAATGTGAGATGGTGCACAACGAATAAAATATCATAATCTTTTTGTGTTATTGGAATATATTCAAATTAATAGGGCAAAAGCAACATATTATAATGTGGAGTCCTTAATTGGTAGTAAATAAATTAATAATTACACTACAAAATCTGTAATAAGAGTTATGTAATAGCTGTAATAAACTAAGGGTAATTAAAAAAGAAACTTGCGAGTAAATATTCAACCAAAAACATAATAATAGAAATATGACAAAACCAATGACAACTACCTGACTTAAATACCTAACATAGCACGTGACATCATTAATAAATACAAAATTTTGCTAATTATATTATATTACTGTAACTGACAAATTCAGTTTAAGATCATATATGAGTAATATTTTTGGTTTACAATTTTAAACATTTATATTTATGTAAGAAATATTACACTTATATTACAGAAATTTTATGTAATACGGATGATGAAAATAATTTAGTCCTACTGATCTCTAATGCTACGAATATAAAGATTTATGATACAATTTACAATTACAATTACACAAATTTATATAATTTATTGAAGTCTTACATTGTTACTTAGAAGCATAGGCGTAATTTGGGGGTGGCAAGGGGTGGCAGTTGCCACCCCAGAATTGTGGAGCCCGGTATTTTGCCACCACTCCAGAATTTTGAAGTAAATGTCTAAATAATTTACATATAAACTTACTTAAAACTGGAAAATACAAGTTCTACCAATAGGGAACCTTTTAACTTTATCAATTCTCCATTAATTTTGCTTAGTTTAGCACAGAAAGATAGCACGTCTTTTAAAAACTTGTAAATCATAAACTTAAAATGAAATATTGGTGTAGTAGAATTTACGAAATGAAATAAGGAACATTAAATGCGTGAAGAGCGAGAATGAGCAATGTAGGCTGCTTCTCGTCTGCCGTCTGGAAACGGCAACTCTGTAATACACAGTTGGCGAGGGAGATTTTGGCAACAGGGCACCTGTTGTAGTATATTGTCTTTACAGCTAGAAGCAGACAACGTCTGTCGTGTCGCCTGCCTACTTTAACCTTACTCCTCAGTAGATGTATTCGATTAGTGCAGTTGCAGTACGATTGTGAATTACATTTCAAGTGAACCGTTCGTATGATTGCATGGACTAAGAGATGGTAAGTTTAGTTCAGTTTATTTCTTATTTCGTAGGTTAAACTTAGGTGTTGGTCAGTTTCTGGAGTTTCCCCATCTTTGTTTACATCCAACTAGGCCTAATGCTGAAAAATAGAAAATCTTTTTACTGACTAGATTTCAATAAATGGCCCCCAAAAAACATAACCTCAACTTCTAACTTTATTAGTTCTGCCAGTTAGTTCTGCATTGTTACGGTTATGGTTTTAGTTGTTTAAACATTTTATAGGTGTAATTGGTTGGTATAGGAGAAGTTTTTGCATTAGGGAAGTAGCTTGTTTTATAGTACGGTATGGAATACTAGGTTTATTTTTGTTTGTTTGGCCACCTAAATGCTTTTACCGATGTCATATAACCTCACATTTAACGCAACACTACTTTAACCTATATATGTAAAAATAACAACGATACCATCCAATCACCTGAAATTAAGTAATTTCAGCTTATACCTCTAATTAGGTTATGTTACTGTCCATTTTAATAACTCCCGCCTTTCCTGTGTTTGACAGCTGTTTTTGCAATGCCGTGGCTGTCAGGCTGCAGACGTTTGTGTCGAAGAGCCAATGACTAAAAAGGTCATACAAAATAATTAGTAAACATCCAGATCTTTTATGGTCTTGCAATTATTTAAAATTACATTGTTTTACAATCAACTCGTAGAGTAAGGCACTAAATGAACTTTATCTTTAGGCAAAAAAAGATTATGTGTAATAAAAATACCAGATTAATAGCAAATTTTAAACTATTTCGAAACTGGTAATGTAGGCAGACTTGGGTTTTCCGTGTACGCCTACAGCTTCTTAAGTACAGTTTACAGTATGCAAATAAAAAGTATGACTGTTTTACTCATTGGGCTGTTAGGCTGTGTTTATTCCGATACAAATTTTACACAAAATTTCCCAAAATTACAAAACAAAACTTTGGTAGATAAATCAAAATAAAAGTAAAAATGAAGAATAATGGTTTTTCTTAAAAACACCGTTTTTGAGATATCTACCATTTTGTTTTATTAAATTTTTATTTATATCTCGAGAAATGTTTTGACCGATTAGTAACTCAAACTTGGCATGGTTTTTATCTAATACAATATCCATATTCAGAAGAATTACCAATTTAATTCAATCATTAGTTTCAAAATGATTGCCATTTAAAATTTCTTAACCTAAATTGTATGAAAACCATAAACTTGAAGTCAAATGTCCAGGGCATCTTTTTTGTTGCCACTTTCAATCCCCTATCAAATGGTACGATGTCAAAACAAAGAGATGAGAAATAGTGTCACACACAATAGCGCCCAAAATCAAAAAAATTGTGCAAAGCCTATGCATGTTATAATTAGACTTGTATTAATTTTAGGTTTTAGGACTCTGTGTTCTAGTAGCATTTTGCCATTATTTAAATGTTCTTTTGCTATTCTTAATGGGGTTTTTTCAGGCTCAGAAGAACAAAAAAGGGCAGAGTTTCGTTGCTGTCCTACTTTAGCTCAGGCCCAGCAAACAAAAAGAAACGGTTAGAAGATGAACTACCAGAAGGAGTTGTTTTGGAACATGAACCAGAACCGGCTGTAGTAGACGTTTTAGATTCGTCATCGGCTCAGTTAACAACCACAACTACAAATGAAGATACCACAACTACTCCTACAGATGAAGTGCAGAGTCCTAGCTGTTCCTCTAGTTCATCTGACCAATTGACAATCACTGTAATTAATAAACGTGATCCTGCTCATGGCCCAGGTTTGGCTAAGGCGTTTTTTAGGGAAGGCTCATTCCAACCACGAGAATTAAATTTCCCTAAAACGGATGGTAGGAAATTTAGGCCAGAGTGGTATAAACTGTATCCTTGGCTGGAATACAGTCCTCTAACTGACAAAGCGTTCTGTTTTGCCTGCCGTTCGTTTTACAGCCCAAGAAGAAAAAAATGCAGAAAATGTATTTACACTCAGTGGGTTTTCCAAATGGAAGAAAGCTGTAAAAGTATTTGAGAATCATGAAAAGAGTAACTCGCATCGAAGTAGTAACACTAAACTCAGTTCTTTAAGAGAAGCCGACAAAAGTGGCACTGTTATTGAAAAAGTAAATCAAAAGTATTCAGAAGAAGTACAAGAAAACAGATTGTACTTAGAGGCTTTGTGTGAATCCCTGATATTTTGTGGGAGACAATCTATTGCTCTAAGAGGTCCATGACGAATCTACAGATTCAAAAAACAGAGGAAACTTTTTGGAGCTGATGAGGCTTCGTTCCAAAGATAATAGTTTAGTAAAACAAATTCTTTGTAGAGCATCGCAAAAATTTTCAATATACTTCAGCGACTTTCCAGAATGAGCTTCTGTCCATAATTGGGGAACAAATTAAGTTGCACATTGCCAAAGAAGTTAAAGATGCAAATGTTTTTGCCATTATAGCTGATGAGACCCAAGACATAGCAAAAGCACGAGCAAGTAGCTATTGTCTTGAGACATGTTTAATGATAAACTAGAAGTTCATGAGTCGTTTGTGGGGTTTTACCGTGCTAGAAGAACTGATGGCGATACACTGGCAAATGTACTTAAGGACGTTTTGATTTCACTGGACTTGAATATTAAACATCTGCGTGCTCAGTGCTATGATGGGGCTTCGAACATGAGGGGTCCCTACAAAGGAGTGGCAGCTAGAATTATACAAGAAGCCCCCATGGCAATGTACATTCACTGCAATGCACATATATTGAACTTGTGCATTGTAAGCTGTTGCACAAGCGTGAATTCAATAAGAAACACCTTCTTTGTGCTTCAAAGTCTTTACAACTTCATTGAGAAATCAACTAAAAGACATGCTGTTTTTGAAAACATTCAAAAAAGTGCAAAAAGCTTTAGTGGTGGAACAGCAACATTGAAGTCTTTGAGTGATACCAGATGGGCTTGCCGTGTCGAAGCAGTGCGTTCTTTGTTAGATAATTTTGATGCCACTCTTACGACACTACGAGAGATTTCTGAAACAGACCCTGACAGTGGTGGACAAGCCAATGCTTTGTTGAAAAATATGGAGGACTTCAACTTTGTATTTGACCTTCTATTACTCAGGAGAGTTCTAACACAATGTGACATACTGTCAAAGACCCTTCAGTCAAGCAGTGGTGACCTATTGAAGTTGTGAAATCTGTAAAAAACAGCACACTTGAAGTTTTGCAATCCTTCAGAACAGATGAGTTTTTCACCAAGTTGTTTCAATCACTGCACAGAAATTGCTGACACGTGCGGGTTTAGAGCTGCCGAGTTGCCAAGAAAGGGCAAAATTCCCTCAAAAATCGGGGGTGGGAGTAAAGCTCCATTTGAATCTGTACAACAGTACTACAAAGTTTCAATCCTCTGGCCAGTTATTGATATCCTAAGCGAGGAGATAGAGGCCAGGCTTCCAGAAAAACAACCTAGATGTACTTAACCACTTAAGCAAAGTTCTAGGTGGAAGTGATATAGACACAGCCAGTGTACAGTAATGTGTGTAAATACTATAGTTTAGACTATGACATTCTTCTGTCTGAACTAAACTGTTTTAACAGAACCGGAGGAATCAAGAAGCTAAAAGTATCCAAGAAAGAGCTGACGTTTTTGTACAAACATCTTTGAAAAGTGTGTTCCCTATGCTTTTTGAACTTTTTCGTTTGTACTATACAATTCCAATGAACTCGGCATCGTGTGAGAGATCCTTTTCATGCTTACGGCGGTTAAAGACATATACTAGAAACTCTATTGGCCAGGTAGAGGTTGTCTTCGTTAGCCCTTTTGGCTATTGAAAGGAGTGTAGAAATAGACATTTCAAAAGTAATTGAATGACTTCAATTCAAGCCAGAAGAGAAGGCTTCATTTTGTTTAAAACTAACTTGTGGATGCAGTCTGGTTTACATAGAATAAAGTGAAATTTGTTTGATCATGTTTACTTGATTTTTCCTTTTATAAAAAACAAACGGGCTGGGCACACATAAATTCAAAATTGGGCACACTTTTGAGTTGTGTGTGAACAATAATTACCTCACTTGTGGACCTTGTGGTTTAGTTAATAACTCAATTCATTAAAAATTATTGTTTTAGGCTAAGTTGTTAGCAGTAAAATTTTTGTAAAAATAGCTACGCTGAAAAAGCTTAAAATACTAACAAATTTAAAGCCAGTTTCTTACAATTTTCCGGGGGAGGGCCCCGGACCCCCCCTCCACCTGGGGGGTATTCCATACCCCCCAGTAGATCTTGCCACCCCAGTTAAAAAGCGAAATGAACGCCCATGCTTAGAAGGCTTAATTAAGTCCAGGCAAATTTCTAATTTTTCCTAGATTAACAAATTTAGAAGTAAGTAAAAAGAATACGAGTAAAGAAACTCTAAAACAATTGTGGTTAGAAAAAATTTCACTGTCACATTTAGGTTATTCTTTGTTTAAAGGTTATTTTTGACGATGGAAGGATTGTGAAGGAAACAGGATTTTTCCGGACATTTGCCATCGTTTCAGTGAAACAATGAAAACAGTAACACTACGTTATTCATCTTAGTGTTATGTTTATGTTTGAGTAATTCTGATGGGATCCGCGAAAACTGTAGACACGAGCTCCTCACACGGGGCTATCTGTAAGTTGGCAGGAGGAGGCCAACCCTCCATCCCCACCTTCTTTCTCATACGTCCGCCTCGGTTGTATCACCCAATTAACATCTCACACGTGAGGGAGGAAGCTCGTAGGAACCATGTTTCCTCTTTCAATCCCAGTGATAGAGCACATAGTACAGTCAGGTGCACCCAAACAAAACAGTTTCTTTTGTTTTTAATTTTTGTTTTGAAGTGAAAACTTCTTTAGGCGCGTTGAGCGTTTTGGTAGAGGGTAAAATCCTCGGTTCGCGTCACCGACATGCTAATGATACTAACCTGCATGAAAAAGTCAGTCTCGCTGTGTTTTTTAACCGTAGACTTGGCCGCGGACTACTAACCTGCATGAAAAAGTCAGTCTCGCTGTGTTAAAACTGTCCCGGCGGAGTATGAAAACAGACTGCGAAAATCAGTGACCTTTACGGCTTCCTCTCGCGATTTAAAAGTGAAGCCAATGTCGTACAATTCTGTAAGATGCGTCAAATTAAAGCTCTTAATATTGGCAATCTATTGGTTACATTTTTAAATATTAAAAAATTTCGAATTAATTTTGATTATTGTTTACATTTTACATAGCGTTTACAATGACAAGAAAAAAGTAGTAAGCGAGGATTTTTTTTATTTTTTGGTCAGACAAAATTTGTCAGCGAGAAAGTTGTGTAAAAATAGATGAATATTTTTTTTGTAATTTATCATTTTTTAATTGGAAGTTTAGTTTAGCCTGTAGTAGCGTATGAAAGTGATGAGTGAACGTTTCTGCCGGAACTGTAGTTGGCGCATTGGCTCACTGATACCGTATTAACTCAATAAATTAGTTTATTGTGCAATAAAAATACCTTTACGAAAGAACCAAGTTAATTTAACTAATTTATTAGTTTTTAAAATATTGTGGGTTTAATTGTTATTGCAATTATATACTTTATTCCGTAGGCAATAACTGTATTATTTACAACGGTGTTCAACTCACTGTTGTTCACTCGTTGTTTACTCACTTGTATTCTATGTTTAACTAACTATTAATATTGAGCAATTACAACAAGTATAATGATTGCATTGAACTTTTTTTCATTAAAATAATATTCTTTATACTTACAGTACTTTTTTATTAAGATATTGTA
Organism: Homalodisca vitripennis; assembly: GCF_021130785.1. Taxonomy (NCBI): domain Eukaryota; kingdom Metazoa; phylum Arthropoda; class Insecta; order Hemiptera; family Cicadellidae; genus Homalodisca; species Homalodisca vitripennis. The sequence continues at coordinate 3,358 of NW_025781582.1, read as the reverse complement.
AAGATAATTTGTAATACTAATTATTTTTTTCAACCACTTTGTATTTATATTTTGTTCATGATTTGTTTAACCCATCATAATATGTAACTAATAAATAAAACATAAAAAATTTCATAAAATTTTTGCATAACGTTTTAATTACTCTCAACTTAATAGTTCCGTTTTCACTTCTATCGGCAGTCCCACGACTGCTGCTGTTTTTTTTTTTTTTTTTTTTTTATTCACTTATAATTTACAGGCCACCTACTTTTATAAGAGGTAGAAACATGCGAGCAGTTTCGGTGACAGGACGGGTAGATATAATAAACAAAGGCATCGGCTTGTTTACTATATTTTACTAAATTGGTTACACCCGCAAGAGGGGTGTTGATGGAAGAATGGGGAACGGCGCTGCTGTCACAAAAACACCCCACTTCGCGGTTCGCGATGGCTGGCTCCATCACCACTATAAGTGGGGCCAGCATAAAACCCATACATCGGCCCCAGTACTATAAGCTTTAATTATATTCGATATACAATGTTTAACTAATATAATCAAAGATAAGATACAGTTGTTTCTTTGTTAGTGAAGCGTATCATTCTTTTGAGTAAATGTACAATTTCTGGTTTTTTCCTTGACCAGATTAAATTATTGTCAATGGTAATACTCAGAAGCTTTATAAGATAGTTTCCACTGAGGCGATATTTAATAATTAAGTTTCAAGTGGCTTGTTGGTAGGATCGTTATTTATTTTTGTGGTTTACACTTGAAGATATTCATTTTTACTTATATGATAATGCGCCAATTTGTTTACTTGCAGGTTGTAGTAAGATTTGTTCGATATTTTGTAGCGTTTATTCTTTTGAATTTATATGAGAATTGTGCTACTTAAATAAACGTATGATAATAATACAATTTTACTGTTTCATATATGTTCGTTCGTTCAGCGATTGAGGCTAGAAATATTTAAACCTGGACGTTGGTCTATATGAGTGGGTTTGTCGTGATGAACTAATACTCCATTAAGTGATGTGATTTACTAGTAACTATAAAGTTTGGTGCCGCTATAGCCCACTTACTTATAAATTTGTATCATATTGAACAGAAAACAATATCATGTTTCCTCTGAATCGAAATCGTAATACTTTTTATTTATACATCCTCTAGGATTTAATTAATTATTACTAATATTCAGGCCGATAATTCAAAATAATCTGGTTAGGATTAATATGAATGATACAACAATAAAATTTATGATTATGATGTTAACACATCGGTGGTATTTTCATTCTCGATTCTAGTATGTAATATTTTTTTAAGCATAGTTAATTATATTACATGTTATTTTGTTATAGTGTGAATTTAATAATGATACCTATGGGCTTGATAACTATTGATCGAGCAGTGGTATTAGCAACACATGTTTTACGCTTTCATTTAATTAAACGTAACAGCTGTTAGGCAAGTTCGTCTTGCAGTGCTTGCTTGTTGTTTTACTGAGTTCTACGCTTTTCTGTAGTAGTTTTGCATTGTTTTGTGGGGTGAAATGGCTGACCCTTGATGTTTACCCTTGTTATATTTAGATTAAAGATTTAATACTTAGTGATGGAAACTAATAAAGTGTCCTCAAGTTCTTCTAAGAACAGATTTGCAGATTACTTCGTAATATGTGGTTTGGATTTAAATTCAGGACTAGAGCCAGACACAGTCGCAGGTAAACATCAATAATTCTCTTAACACTAGGGTCTTGTTGACACTTATGAGTACAAGTTCTTTTCAATGAAAAATTCCGTTTAGTATAATTTTGCTTTTTTACAGTAACTAACTTTGATAGGGTATCAAGTTTGAGTTAACTTTGGTAATTAACATAACTTAGAAGTGAAATGTATGTCTACTAGGCTATTGATTGAAAATTATATAATGAAATATAAATGTAAACACATTGTTTAATGAAAAAGCAATAAATATGATAAAGACATAGCCCCTTTTCCCAGCTGATATAAATTGAGAATTTACTTTACTCTTAATATCAGCATGATTTTTTTAGTTTCTGGAATCATGGGATAATTAACCCTAGAACTGGCGGTCATTTCATCCTGTAGTGTCGGGCTGTTTTGGAGCTTCGCGCAAGGTTTTTTTAAAAAAATTATTAAAAATATAAAATAAAAGCAATATAAATAAGAGTATATATTTTTGTGTTCAGAATTAAACGTAGAATTGCACTATATTGTAAAAATTAGCCATCAAAAATTTTCTAATAAACACTTTTTTTAATCAAATATAAAATTTACGAAAAATATTTTCTTAAATTTGGGGGGGATAAGTGAGATAGCCATTCTGTGTCAAATTTTATCTAGTTTCAGAAAAACATAAACATTATACACATTTATGAAAGCATCATAAAGCTATAGAACAAAAAGCAGCGATGCGTATAAATTCTGAAAATCGGGTGTACACGTAAGACTTTGGTAAAACAAGTTTTGCTAATACATTAATCTATGAATACATGTTATTTTGCATATTTTATTACTTAGAATAAAATAGAATATACAGTAGTAATGAAATAATTACCATAAATTATTTTTTTTTAAGTAAAAAAGTTAAATTTTGCCATTATTCAAAAATTTTGCGAAAAATTTTCATTTAGCAAAATATAAAATAGTTTCTAAAGCTTGTACTATATCAAAATTTATAAATTTATGGTTTATAAGTAATAGGAAATATTATGTAGTTTAAAAAAATATAAATATAACTAAAAGATATTGAAAAAATATACGAATAAACCCAAACCAGTTTATTATATATAACCATAAGAAATTACCAGGCAATATATATATTATTTGTGAAAACTATCTAATTTTACCAAAAATAAATAGTTACCTTCAGTAGCTAAAAAGAGTGCTATAAATAACGTTCTTAGTAGAGTTGAAAAACAATAACAAACTATGTGAAAATGAATTTTTATAGCCAAGTCATTTTGCCATAGGCCTACACAAAGCCGGTAATTTTCCTCAAACATATTTTCAGTAAATAGAAATTGATTTTATTCTAAAATATATATGTTTACACTACTACGGACATCACAACAACACACTACACATTAAATACGACACTAAAACACGCGTAAACCTATTAAAACTTAACAAATATCCACAGCTCGGCACGGAACAAGTGATACAGCAAACGGCAGCGGAGCAAGTATGGCGGAGGTTCACAACAAACGGACCGTCCGCGTTTTCCTTTTACGTTCAAAATAACAAGCTTGCTTACGGTTCATGAAACCATAATACAAAGAGGAAGTAAAAACTCATCTGTTCCATGATAGCATTCTTTTCTTCCCGAATCCAATGGTGGCATGAAATTATATCGATACGTTAC